>NW_026781756.1:0-188737 GCF_030144855.1 Hypanus sabinus
CATTTGGACATTATGGCAGAAGTACTCCTTCTGGGGGTAGATCGCATAGACAGATGAGGTGATCCTCAGCAGCTCTGAAGGCTTCTTCCCACTCACCATCAGGATCCATTCTTGGTTATGTCCACAAATTGACAAGTGTGCGCTGTGGTGAAGGTTTACCAGGCTGATCCCTAGGCTGGATAGCTTGATGTTCGAGAGACATTTAAGCAGAATGGAACTTCACTCAGTATAGTTTATAAGGGTACAAAGGGCCCACTTTGAAAACAGGTGATTATGAAGGGGATAGAGAAGATGTTGAGCAGATGATGGGACATTTGGAGCAAAGAACAGTTTCCGGATGGAGGTGACACTTTCGAAAATTGAATGATGAGGGACTTCTTATCTTGAAAGATTGTAAATCTGTACCCAAGAGTGATGCAGATATGGAGTTATTGAATATTTGAAAGACAGAAATTGACAAATATTTGAGCTATGGGAGAGTCAATGGGTTTGCAGAGAGCAGGTGAGTATTGTGGAAACCAAGATTAGAGCAAACACAATTTTACCAAATCACAGGGAAGATTCAAAGTGGTCATTTCTACACCTGCTTCTTGTCTTATGTAGCACAGCATCCCTGAATTGGCAATATATCACTGCTCCTGTGCTGAGACTGGGCCTAAATCCTGGGACTCATTTTCCCCCCATTTCATGGAGCTCCTGCACCAGAAGGAAAGCAGCACTTCCAGGCAGTGACACACCAACGCCTTCTCAAGGGCAGTTTTGATGCAATAAGCAATATCCTTTCCAGTGATGCCTGGGGCCCAGCAATGTAACCAATAAACACAAGACTATGCTGTTGGCTGTTGAGAAAACCCTGAGGGTATGAACGATCCCATATGAAGGGAATTTCTTCATTCCTGTGCTTTTCATTCACCTTGTTTCTTTTTTCTTCTTCTCTACAGAACCCTAACCATAAAAGCTGCAGTACGGATGTTTGTTTTGGGAACCACGTGGATCTTTGGAATATTTCAAGTTGATAAGAGCACTGCAGTGTTCTCCCACTTATTCACGGTCATCAACAGTCTCCAGGGTCTGTTTGTTTTCCTCATTTACTGCGTTTCCGATCGCCGGGTAAGAATCTCTTTCCTAAGGACACATACTGTGAATGGTTGGGCACTCGGGATGTAAAGAAACAGAGGAACCTATGAGTATGAGTCTGAAAGCAGTGTCAGAGCTGGACAGGGTTCGGAAAAAGGCATTTGGCACACTGGCCTTCATTGGTCAGGGCAATGAGCATTGGAGATTGGACATTATTTTGCAGTTTCATAAGTTGTTGGTGAGGATGCAATTGGAATACTGTGTATACTTGTGGTCACCCTGTTATCAGTAGTTAAATTGGAAAGAGCTCAGACAATATTTGAAGATGTTTCTGGATCAGAGGGCCTGAGTTATATGGAGAGGTTGACCAGCTTAGGTCTCTATTCCTTGGAACATAGGAAAATGAGAGTCAACCTTGCAGAAATGTTTAAATGTGTGAGAAACATATATTGTGTAAGATGGGTGATAAGTCTTTTCCAGAGGGTTGGGGAGACCCGAACTAGGGGTCATAGACTTAGGGTCAGTGAGCAAAATGGGCAGAATAGTGGCAGATGGAATTTGATGATGGTAAGTGTGAAGTGATGAGAACAAGTAAGGGTTGGATATACACAATGAATGATATGTTCTGAAGGAATTTTGAGGGACAAGGAGCCCTTGACATGCAGTTTCAGAAATCCTTGAAGATCATAGCATGAAGAGTTATGTACTTGGATCCTAAGTTGCCTCTGCACATTCATTTATACTTTTGATATGTGAATTTAACCTCTTCTTTTGATGTTGGTGGTTTGGCATGACACCTGAGCAAGCTGCTTCCTGTAAGCCTCAATGCACTTTCCAGTCCCAGTATTAGTTCCATGAACTTCTTCCATGGGAGGCAATGTGGAAAGTCTAATCCTATCTGACCGAGTATCTTGGAGATTTCCTTCTCTCTGAGTGATCCACTGAAGGTGCCAATGGGACACAGTGACTACGTAAATTGTAATTCTTACTTGGCCTTGGGACTCTGAAGGGTGATTGAAAGATAGTTTTACTCTACTAGGTAGGAATTAACAAATTCTTTAAAGCTTGCTACAAAATAATAATTAGTGTGTAAAGATTTCTCTCACCACTCATAACTGTGTTATGACACTTACATAATCATTACAAAAATAGATAGAGAGGACCTTTGCAAAAATAAATATCAGCAAATGGAAAAAAGTGCAAATTCACAATTAGCACAAAGAATCAAACAATCTTATTGTGTAGAAATAAAATTCATTAAAACTGGGTGTGACTAATGTACCATTCTCATTTCAATGAAGGTGGTTGCTGAATTACGGAAATGGTTGACCAGTAAACGGAAGAGCATCACCATCATGTCCACAGAGGTGGAGGTGAGCCTTACTGAGGTGAGAAGCTTTATCCAGAAGGACAGAAATCTTCAGAAGGTCAGGCTGTGTCCGCGGAGGCAGAAATAAACTGAGTGTCGGGTCGATGACAGTAACAGTTCTCTTTTGACATCTGTAGAAGGAGAAAGAGTGAATGTTTCAGGAACTTCATTCCTCCAATCAGGCATGGGCTGAGAAGTGGGAAATAATTCACAATTGCCCCCTCCATCAAGAGCACATCAATCCACTTACCCCTGAGATTCAATGATGTCATTGAGTCCCTTCCATCAACATCCTGGAGCTGTCACCATTAACTAACTGAACCAGATCAGCCACATTTACTGTAGTATACATGTGGAATGAGCAGCCAGAGGAATTGCTCGAGTTAGGTACAAAAACAACTGTTAAATGGTAGTTGGATGTAAATGGATTGGAAAATTTTAGAGAAATGGGATAAGCTTGGATGGGGCATCCTGGTTGGTATAGGCTAGTTCGTGACGAGGCCTGTTGCCATGCTGTATCAGCGTCAGATTTCAGAATCAGTTTCTTGTAACAACCTGAAAGATCTCAGAGATGGTATTTGAAATAATGGGCAAATCGATTAAAAACCGACACACACCATGCTATTGCTTGCATGTTGGCCGGGGGTGAGGTGGAGCAGTGTCAGAGCTTTTGCTGGTGCAAGTGGTGGAGGAAGCTGAGGGGGAGGACCTTTACTTGTGCATGGGAGGGGGAGGGTGGGTCATTGGGATTCTCATATTCCTGTCAGTCAATCCTTGGTGTAATTTGTTTTGTGGATGTCTGTGAAGAGTGAGAGTTTCAGGCTATATTCAGCATACTTTCTCTGATATTAAATTAACCATTTAAACATCAGGAAACCAGGCAAAGCTGATCTAGCTGAACATGAATTTGATGCAACTCTTACATTCTCAGTTGATGATATTACCTGTAAAAGTACATTTTGACAACAGAATAACATCTAGACGAAGAGTTAACTGAGGAACAGACAAGTTCCAGATTGCAGAATAAAATGATTACCACAGGGAAAGCAATAAATCCAATTTTCTGACACAATGATGAGGACAAGCTATTTCATAATTAGTGAAGTCCCTGAAACTTGGGCAGCATCGCTGCTGCATTCAATGTCACTACTTTAGTCTGCGGCTTCCTGTTTCCACATTAGAACAACACACATCACTATTTATTAATTATTAGCCCTCACAATTCTTTCCCCTACAACACAGTTTTATTATCACTGACATATGTTGTGAAATTACTTGTTTTCTGGTCCCAGAACTCTGCAATACATAAAACTTACTAAGAGTTACAAAATAAATAATGCAAAATAATGGAACTGGATAGAGTTCATGGTGTGTTCAAAAATCTGATGATAGAAGTCTCTTATCCTCGTCCCTGATGGTGGTAACAAGAAGGAGACATGTCCCGGATGCTGAGGGTCTTTAAAGATGGATGCACCTTCTTGTGTCTCCTCAAACTCCTACTGAAGTAGATGGTACTTGAGCAGGGCCTAGCCACAGGAGACTGGACAGAGTAGAGCCATGAGCTCAGCACACATCCTTGACTGTCAGTGAGGAGGAGATGTTATGACTGATCCATAATGATTGGTCTCTTGATAAGGAAATCTATGAGTGTGAATCACTTGGTGACAATAGTGGGCCCGACACACTGCTGGATTCCTACAACATCCTCTCATGATCTCAGCTCGAGACCCACACCCCATCCCCGAACCACCTATTTAAGTCCCACATTGGTGGGGTTACTGCTCCTGACAATGGACAGTGAACCCTCACAGCTGAAACTCTCATCCATGCAAATAATGAGATTGTTTCTGCCTCCACTTGGCTTTTTGCTGCCCTCTGCTGTTGCATGAGATCTGATGATTGAATAACAAGTCAGTTTGCTCCCCTTGCTGGGAGTGGTGTCTGCAGGGTCTCGGCAAGGTACCTTGGCCTTGCCCCATCCTCTGCCCACCACACACGAGTAGGCACCAGCTTTCCAACAGACCATTGTGGGCCAACACAGGTGATGAGCACACTGTGGTTCTTGTTCCCGTTCAAGCCCTCCTGCTGACCATGAATGCCAAGGAGCTTTGACTCTTCTGGCAGAACCCCCAGGGCAGTAAATAGAAGAATTTTACCTCCTTAATGTTGATCTTAACCCAATTTTGTCTAGAGCAAGACAAATAATGGCAATCTCATTTTGTTTTATCTAGACTTATAAAGTAATACAATCAGACTCATTCATGACCCAATGACAAGATTCTTCTCAGCGTAGTTTCTCTCTTTCATTCTCTTTTGCTCTCGCTCTGCGTCTGGCTCTGAAGATTGTGGGTTCAAGACCCACTGCCAGGAATGGAAAGCTACTTTGCGGGAGTGGTCTCACCAGCAGAATTATTTGGCTTGTACTGAGCTTGTAAAAAGGCAGAATCTAACTGGAATTCTAGACGTGTGTGCATATGAAAGTGAGTCTGTATAAGAATATGTGTGATATTTGCTGTTATGATGAGTGTGATTATCAATAAATGTCAGGAATTTTGCTAAGTTTTAGCAAGTTTTACACAGATATCCTGTTATTTTAATTGCTGTTGCTTATGAGATTTATGACTTTGGTGCCAACATTGTTGAGAGTTTACCTGAAGTCACAGTGAGATACCAGATTTGAACTTGACTTTGTCCTAACATGTTGCATCTGTAGAGGTTCGACATAAAGATCAGATACACAATGTACACCAGACTCTAACGGATACAAAACCCATGTAGTAGATTGGCACAGAACTTGGATATGTGCACAATTCGTGTTCGCACATAGGCACTCACTACACAGACCTAAAGCACATGTGGAGCAGAAACATACACAGATGCACATGTGCACAAACACTCACATAAAAGACAACCATGCACACATAGACCTGAAGCACATATGCAGCAGAAAAACACATGCGCGCATGCACGCTCATACAGATGCACACTGACAGACATACAGTATGCACATCTACAGGCGCACACACGCACACACACACACCAATTTGAGTTCCAATTGTATCCTGTGATTGGCTAACTCAGCACCAGAGAAGCATCACGTCTCTCCTCTTCTGCCTTTATAAATGGAAACTCAGTGCCAGTGTTGTGCGCTACATCCCTTTTGAAACCATCTATACGAGAAATAAATATGATATTTTTAGTGGGAATAAAGCTCTTTATTTATGAATTTGTTCATGCATGAAAATCACTGGACTATTGTTCAAAATTCATAAAATAAAAGTGTCTTAAATAAATAAATCTTATTGTACTGAGTCCACTGTGTAATAATTAAAAGTGAATGAGATTTTGAACTGTAGAAAGATGGTTGTACATGGATTATCACACGGTGAGAGGAATGACCCCCCCCCCCATCAGACTAGAGAAATGGGTGTGGCAACACGAGTCAGTGTTACGTCAGGGGTCTGTCCTCGACTGACCTGAAGACACATGAGATGTGTTCTTGGTGGAGCAGCGGTCACCTTCACTGCCCACAGACACTGGACATCACTGTCTCCAAGCAAGGCCACCTTTCAGCCCAGATATTCCCCACAACCAGCACAGCTTCTGAGGGCTGGGGCTGGAGGGATCAATGTCTCCAATGGAATGACCATGGAATGGTTTGCAAATCCAAACTCCAAGCGAGATTTTCCTCCTGAACTTGTTAAGAAACATTCTGGATTTGCTCCGGCTATGTGTATGGCTTATCAAAAAAAGCTGTATCCATCACTTCAATACCCAGCTAAATTAAGGCTTTTTGTCAAAAATTGTGGGGTTCTTATTTTTGATGACCCAGCTGGAGCATTGCATTTTATTAGTTCTCTGCCTGACAAGTCTGAAGCCTGGATTTGGATGATTTCAACTGTTTGATTGTCTCACAATGCATGCAGTGATGAAATCAGAAGATTTGATGGTTACAGAAAGCCTTTACTTTAAAATCTACTTTTATCTCTGAAACAGACTGGTTTGGATGGTTTTAACCTCAGAAGACGTAGCAGGAGAACTGTTGAAAGACTTTGAACCATCTAGAAATTTTTTTCTGTTTGTAGCATTTAAATGAATTAATTGCTTTTTTGCTCTGTATGCTTTTGTAAAGATCTTTTAAGTAATTACCTGGATTTCTTTACTTTTTAAAGATAGATTGGATAATTTAAAGGTGGCAATTGTTTTTCTTCTGTGCAAATATTTCAAGAATGTTTTTGGACTTATCTACTATTATGAAAGTTATTCTCAAAATTGAAGGTAATTTTTCTTTAAAAAAAAACAATGTTCCTTCCAAATCAATTATATTGAGTTATATGTCGACTGTAATGAGTTTTATATCTGGAAGAGGGAGAAATGAATTTTTTTCATTTTTACTTTTTATTTAGGCAGATGGAGTTTATAATTGTTTTGTATGCATTCTTTGGGGCTTGCATCGATTGATATCAACTTATTTCCGGGCTTTGTCGTTTGGGTGGATTTTTCTCTTTTTTCTTTTTTTCTTTTTTGTCCCCATTATGGAATTCCAGAGTGTACGCTAATTATTATTACTGTTGTTTATCTCCGCCATTCTTGATTATCTTATCCTGACATGCGTCTAACTATTCTTTTTAGATACAAAGTCTCATGATGATACTTAAACAGTTAAATGTTTTAAATTGGAATGTCCATGCTTGCAGCCATCCTATTAAGTGCAAGAAAACATTTAAAACTATTAACCGATTCCAACCTGATATAATCTTTGCACAAAAGATGCATATCAGGTTATCTGATAAAAATCGATTATTAAAATTTTGGGAGGATTCTCAGTTTCATGCAAACTCTCAAAGTTAAAGTGGAGGTGTTTCTATTTTTATTGATTCCAATATTCCTTTTAACCAGGAGGATATTATAGCTGATATTAATAGTATATTTTTGATCATAAAAGGAACAATTCATAACAGGAAGATGGTCTTGGTTAATATTTATGGACCAAATTATCCCTCATTTTTTAAAACTGTCTTTGCTCTATTACCAGATCTAAATGAATATATTTTATTAGTGGGTGCTTAATGGATAAGTCGTCATCCAAACATCAACACCCTAATCGTTCTGTATCACTTATTAATTCTTTTTTAATTGATTATGGCTTACTTGAAATTTGGAGGCATATGCATCCTAGTGATACAGAATATTCTTTTTACTCACATGTTCATAATAAATATTCAAGAATTGAGTATTTTATAGTCAACCCTCGACTTCTATTTCATGTTCAGAAATGTGAATATGATGCAATTGTTATCTCTGAACATGCTCCTCTAAACCTAATATTTGAACTGAAGGATGTTGCTTCTACCAGACCACTTTGGCGTTCTCCAGAACCTTTGTTACAAAGTTCAGAATTTGTTGAGTTTATTGAAACTCAGATAAAGAGTTCATTCTCTTTAATAATATAGGAAATGTCTCAAAGTTAGTAATTTGGGATACATTAAAAGCTTACTTATGTGGTCATATTATTTCATATATAGGTAAGTTGAAGAAACAGACAAGAATGGAATTAGATAAAATCTCTGAACAAATTGAAGACTTAGATAACATTATTGCAATCTCTCCTGTTGTTTTGTTTGAAAGAAGAGTGGGATTACAATCACAATATGATTTATTATTAACCTATCCTATTGAAGGATATTTGCTTAAAGTGAAAAGTTAGTTTAATATTTTTGGGGATAAAAATAATAAGCTCTTAGCTTCCCAATTACGGGCAGCTAGAGCTAAGAGACAAATTTTAAAGATTCATAAAGAAAATAGAGATAAAGCTAGTAACCATGAAGATATCAATAATACTTTTCAGGATTATTATTCTGATCTTTATAGATCCCAATTTCCTGCAAATTCCTCCAAAATGAAGGCTTTTTTTTACATAAGATTAAATTTCCTCAAATTACTGTTCAAGATCAACAGATGCTTGATGCTCCAATTACTAAGCATGAAACTCAGAAAGCTATGTTGTCAATGCAATCAGGTAAAGCTCCTGGGCTTGATGGTTATTCGGTAGGATTTTACAAAAAATTTGGAAGATTACTTTCTCCATACCTTTTGGAAATATTTCATGAATCCTTTGAGAAGGGTAGTTTACCTTCTTCTTTTTATGAAGCTTCTGTTTCCTTAATCCTTAAGAAAGATAAAGATCCTGCTGAATGTCCATCTTATCAACCTATTTCGTTATTAAATATGGATCGCAAAACTTCTCTCTAAGACAATGGCTAACCATTTGGAAAATAGTTTAACTAATATCATCTCTATGGATCAAACAGGCTTTATTCAAGGCTGTTACTCTTTCTCCAATGTTCAGGGATTGATGAACATTATATATTCATCATTATCTAAGGAACCCCAATGTGTTATTTCTCTTGACGCAGAAAAGCATTTGATAGAGTTGAGTGGTCATATTTGTTTAAAGTATTAGAAAAATTTGGTTTTGGTAATAATTTCAATAGGTAGATTCAAATGATCTATAAGAATCCTATTGCTATGCTCATTGCTAATAATTTCAGGTCTTCTTTTTTCACTTTCACTTGGTACTAGGCAGGGATCTACATTAAGCCCTTTATTATTTAATCTCATACTGGAGCCTTTGGCCATAACACTCCATGAAGCTAATAATATTCATGGTATTTCTATGAATGCGACCATACATAAGATTTATCTTTATTGAGATGATCTTTTGGTTTTTATTTCGAACCCTGAGGAATCAATTCCGAATCTTTTGGAAATACTAAAAGATTTTGTAAAATTTTCAGGATATAAACTTAACTTGAATAAAAGTGAATTCTTTCCATTAAATGCTCCTGTTTTATATATAATATATCATTTATAATTGTTAATTCTTTTAAATATTTAGGTGTTATGAATACTAAAGAATATAAAATCTTTATAAGGCTAATGTAATTCCTTTAATGGACTCCATGAAACAACTATTTTCTAGATGAAATCCACTTACTCTTTCTTTAATAGGTCATATAATAATGACCTATTAAATAATGATGTTACCTAGATTTTTATATATTTTTAAAAATATACCTATCTTTTTAACTAAAATTTTTTTTGATCAAATTGACTCTATTATTTCTTCCTTTATTTGGAATAATAAAAGACCAAGAATTAATAAGTATCATTTAGAAAAATCTAAAAAAGATGATTGACTTGCTCTTTCTAAATTAAGATTGTACAATTGGGCTGTTAATATCTGAAAATTATGTTTTTGGATACATTTTTGGCTCGATAAGAGCCAGAAACCAGCTTGGATTGATTTGGAATTAAAAGCTGCCAAACAATTTTATCTAACCTCATTATTAGGAGCTCCATTATCTTTACAGCATTCTAAACTTCCAAATTTAAATCTCTACCCTGTTATTAAACTTCCTTATGGATTTGGTTTTAGTTTCGCAATTTTTTAAATTTTAAACAACTTAAATTGTCTAGTTCTCTATATCGAAATTTTTTATTTAAGCCTTTAATAACCAATCCCAATTTTCTCTGATGGAGAAATAAGGGGATACGTTCTTTTACAGATTTATTTTGTGATGGTCGTTTGACGACTCTTAAAGACTTAATTAGCAAATATTCTCTCTTTCTCATACACACTTGCTGCAATATTTTCAGACTAGACATTTCTTACAACAATACTTATCTAAGTTTCCATATCGCCAAGAATTTGATTTGTTGGATACCATTTTGCATTTGAATCCTTTAGTAAGAGGTTCCATTGGTAGAATTCATAACTTATCTTTACTACAAAAAGATAACCTCTCACTAAAGATTAAACAAGATTGGGCGAGAGAACTTAATATGACCTTTGTTAATGAAGATTGGCTGTGTGTTCTGAAAATGGTAAATTCTTCTTTGATATGTGCCAATCATTGTTTAATTCAATTTAAAATTGTTCACTGTTATTACTTAACAAAGGAGAGACTAACCAAAATATTTCCTAGTATAGACAAATACTGTGATAGGTGTAAAACTGAAGTGGCCACTTTGTCACATATGTTTTGGTCATGTTCTTCATTAACATCCTTTTGGCAATCTTTATTTTCTACAATTTCTAAAGCTCTGAAAAGCAATTTACAACCTAATACATTGACTATTCTATTTGGAACAGATCCGCAGCATATTCAGGGTATTTTATCTTCAGCTCAACATGTAATTGCATTTGTTACATTGTTGGCAAGAAAGGCTATTTTATAAAAATGGAAATATACCTCTGTCCCTACATTAATTCAATGGTTTTCTCAAGTAATGTTATGTCTCAGTTTGGAAAAAATTAGTAGAACTTTTGATCCTTCATTCAATTTTGAGAGAAGATGGGGCTCTTGCCAAGTATTATCATTTAATTTGAATTATTTTATATGGTTTCTTCCCATTTTATTCTATATAAACATGAATTGGCAGTTGATGATTCTTTTTCTTTATTTATATAGATGATGGTAAGACGTATTGCTCCAGGGGTTGATTCCAAATGGGTTTTTTCCCCTTTTTTCTTTTTTTTTTTGGAGTTAGTGGTCTTTTTTAGTTAGTTGGGGTTCTCTTATTTTCCTTTTTTCCCTATTAATATTTTTTTCATCTTCATATATTACGATCAGCTTTTTTTTCAGCTTAATAATTGTACATATATCAATTTGTTGAAGTTTTGTTTATCATTTTATAGCTGTAAAAGATTATGTATCAATAAGCAGATTCAAAAAATGAAAATAAAGTACACTCAGCAATAAACAGAGAGGCAGATGATAGGTGGAGCACAATGAGACACAGGTGGCAGCAATACAGGCAATAATGAGAAACAGATGAGGGTGTATTAATCAGTGTTACAGGGGCTGGAGTAGGGTTATGGTCAGGACAGGAGCACATGGCAATACAAAACCACAGACTGATGGCTTGGGGAAAACACACAAAATGACTGACTTCACCTGCAGGTACCGACACCTTTTGGGCTACAATGGCCCAGAACCTCAGTGATAGGCTACATCACACCACGGTGTATCACACAAGTCTAATGGCCTATGCAAGCAGTATCATCACTGTTCAAAATCTGCTCTCAGGGTTTCCCTGATGGATAAAAATTGGCACGATCGTCTCCCATGGGTCCTGCTGTGACTCAGAACAGCTCCAAAGAGGACACACAGTTGACCGTGGCTGAGTTGGTATTGGGGCAGCTGTTAGGAGTGACAGTTGAATTTTATTCCTGATGTTATGACCACATGGTTGGCCTCTCAACTGTATTGCCCCCCCAATCAGTAATTCCTTTGCTCATATTCCTGCCTCCCATCATGGTGAACAGCATTGTTGCGTTCCTATTGATTTACATTCTTCCTTGTATTTTTTCATCCGACATGACACCCACCGACATCCCCTTATGATGGCCAGTTCCACATTTTGGAACTGAGAGAACAGAATTTTATTGATGGGTAAGCGGGAATATATTTCAATAGATTGCCTTAAGCTGGCCCACCAAGAATTGGAGGATTCTGCTACCATGTCCTTTATGTTATGACACGCCTATGAGAATGTCAATACACCTCTGGATGACCCAGAGGACTCTGCTGTTCCTCTGCCCATGGAACAGTGGACCTGAGCTGGGCAGTTTGTCCAAGCTCCAATCAGGCTCACAATTCTGGCTTTAGTGATTTCCATGTGGGCTGTGGTGGGTAACATAATTGGTTGATACCTCCATAATTGATAACCATCGACATTATATGGGCTTCATTTGAAGAGGTTGTTCTGATACTATGGCACAATTATGCAACAGAGTTTTATTCCATGTCATGTACAGTTCCTGATGTTCAATAAATGAGTTGCTATGGTGCTCAGTAAGGCCTCCTCTACATCGGCGAGACCCGATGCAGATTGGGGGACCGCTTTGTTGAGCACCTCTGCTCCATCCGCCACCACAGACAGGATCTCCCTGTTGCCACTCACTTCAACTCTCCTTCACATTCCCATTCGGATATGTCCTTACATGGCCTCCTCTACTGCCATGATGAGGCCAAGCTTCAGTTGGAGGAACAATATCTCAGTTACTGTCTGGGTAGCCTCCAGCCCCTTGGTATGAACATCAAATTCTCCAACTTCTGGTAATTCCCTCCCTCTCCCTTCCCTCATCCCACCTTCACTCTGTCTCCTCTTCTAGCTGCCTATCACCTCTCATGACTCTACTTTCTCTTCAACTACCCATAGTGCTTTCCCCTTAGATTCCTTCTTCACCTCTCCTTCCTATCCCCTCCCCACCCTTTTTTCTTTCCCCTGATTGATTTTCCACCCTCCCCTCACATTCTTCATAGGGCCTCTGACCCCTCCTTCTTTAGTCCTGATGAATAGTCTTGACCTGAAACGTTGACTGCTTCTTTCAATGGATGCTGCCCGACCTGCTGAGTTCATCCAGCTTTTTTCCTCTAGCAGTTGTATGTGTTACTTTGGATTTCCAGCATCTGCAGACACTCGTGGTATGTTGCAATGTATCCATCATTAGTCAGCGTGTTAACAATTTGGAGTATTTTCATTATTGGTCAAGTTGTGGTTGTATGTTGGCGTGTTTCCATCAAGTGTCAGGGTGTCGTTATATGTTGGGAGTGGAGCTATGATTGGTCATTGGTGTGATTATATATTGGAGGTGTATACCCATGACTGTGTCACCAACCACCGCTTCAATCTGCTAATTAAATTTGCTGGCTACACTTCACTCAAATATTAATGAGGCAGCTTACAGAGAAGAAGTCATCACCCTGACACAGTATTGTCAAGAAAACAACCTCTCCCTCAGTGTCACAAAAACAAAGGAGCTGGTTGTGGACTACAGGAGGAATGGAGTCAGGCTCACCCCTCTTGACATCAATGGATCTGGGATCAAGAGGGTGTACAGTTTTGAGTTCCTCGCCATGAACATCACCAAGGATCTCACGTGGTCTGTACATACCAGCTGTGTGGTGAAAAAGGCACAACAGCACCTCTACCACCTCAGATGGTTGAAGAAGTTTGGTATGGGCCCTCAAATCATAAGAACTTTCTATAGGCGCACAACTGAGAGCTGGCTGCATCACTGCCTGGTATGGGATTTGTACGTCCCTTAATTGCAGGACTTTGCAGAGAGTGGTGCGAACAGCCCAGCGCATCTGTAGGTGTGATCTTCCCACTATTCAGAACATTTACAAAGACAGGTGTGTAAGAAAGATCACTGGAGACCCGAGTCACCCCAACCACAAACTGTTCCAGCTGCTACCATCTGGGAAAAGGTGCTGCAGCATAAAAACCAGGACTAACTGGCTCCAGGACAGCTTCTTCCACCAGGCCATCAGACGGATGTACTCATGCTGACACAACTGTATTTCTATGTTATATTGACCATCCTGTCTATGTAATACTATCCTATTACATTCTACTTATTATAAATTGCACATTGCACATTTAGACAAAAACATAATGTAAAGATTTTTCATTTCATTTTAAAATCTTTTTCATTAATTATTATTGAAGATTGACAAAAAAGATACATTAATCAATATATCATGTACACTATGGAATTAAATTAGCAAATAATTCATTAACAAAGCTAAGCAATATATGAATAATGAGAAAACAAAGTGTTAAGGATATTTTTGAAAGAAAACAGGAAAAAAAGAACCCCTACTAACCATAAAAAACCCCAACTGAAAAAAAAACCAAAAAAAACCATTGCGAGCACAACCCCAGAGCTATACATCATACAATCTTAAACAAAAAAAAATCAAACTGCCAACTCCAATCCACTTAAAGAAAAAATCGGAAGGAAACCATATTAATTAACTCAAATCAAATGATAGTAGCGGGCAAATGAACCCCACCTTTTCTCAAAATCAAATTGAGGATCAAAAGTTCGGCTTCTGATTTTCTCCAAACTGAGACATAACATCACCTGAGAAAACCATTGTATCAAAGTCGGAGTGGAAGCACCTTTCCATTTCAACAGAATAGCCCTTCTGGCCAATAATGTAACAAATGCAATTACATGTTGGTCTGAGGGAGAACTACCATGAATATATTGAGGCATTATACCAAATAAAGCTGTCAATTTATTAGGTTGTAAATTAATTTTTGAAACTTTAGAAATTTTAGAGAAAACAGACTTCCAAAAACGTTTCAATACAGAACACAACCAAAATATATGTGTCAATGTGGCCGACTCAGTTTTACATCTGTATCACCGACTGTCAACATTAGGAAACATTTAGACAATCTCTTCTTTGTCAAATCGTAACGATGTGCAATTTTAAATTGAATTAAAGAGTGATTGGCACAAATCATAGAAGAGTTAACCAACTTGAAAATCTGCAACCAATCTTCTGTTATCAGGGTCATGTTATGCTCTCTCTCCCATTCTTGATTAATCTTAAGTGAAAGGTAATTGTGCTGTTGTAACAATAGATTATAAATTTCCCAATAAAACCCTTCACTAAAGAATTCATTTTTAAAGTAATATCTAACAGGTCAGAGTCATGTATATATGGAAAATTACTTTAGTATTTTTGTAAGAAGTGTCTGACCTGAAGATATTGCAGGAAATGTGAATACGAGAGAGAGTATTTATTTACTAATTTCGCAAAAGACATCAATCAGCCTTCTTGGAACAGATCCATGAAGGAATAAACTCATTTATTCTTCCAAAGAAGAAAGGTAGGATCACTTAATGAAGGTTTAAATAAATAATTTTGATAAGTTAAACTAAAATGTTTAAATTTTTTGAGATTAAAAAAATTACGAAACTGGAACCAAATTTGTAACGACTGCTTAATCACAGAATATAAATCTAAATTAGCAATTTTGGCCATTTGTAAAGGTAGAGAAGCTCCTAATAATGAAGTTAAGTGAAACAGTTTCACAGCATTCAATTCCAAATCAGCCCAAGGCAGTTGTTCATTTCAATCAGCCCATTATAACCAAAACATATAACATATATTAACAGCCCAATAATACATTCTTAGATTAGGTAAACCAAGACCTTCATCTTCTTTTAATTTTTGTAAATGATATTTACCAATTTTTGGTCTTTTATTATTCCAAACAAAAGATGAAATAATAGACTCAACTTGATAGAAAAACTTTAGTTAAAAAAATAGGGATATTTTGAAATACATATAAAAATTTTGGTAAAATCATCATTTTAACTGCATGAATTTGGCTGACTAACTAAAGTGTAAGTGGATTCCATCTATAAATCTAGCTAGAAAATTCTCTAGCCAATTATCCATTATTTTTGAAAGAATTTTAGCATCCACATTTAACAATGAAATAGGTCTATATGAAGCACTGTCAGTAGAGTCCTTGTCTTTCTTAAGAATTAAAGAAATCAAAGATTCATAAAATGTGGGAGGTAACTCTCCTATCAAAACAGAATCTTTAAGTGTCTCCAACATATATGAAGAGAGCAATTTTACAAAATTTTTATAAAACCCTACAGAATAACCATCCAGTTCAGGAGCTTTACCAGGCTGCATTGAAAAAACAGCTTTCTGAATTTCACTTTCAGTAATAGGGGCATCAAGAGTTTGTTGATCTTCAACAGAAATTCGAGGAAAATTGATCTTTTGTAAAAAGGCATTCATTTTAGAAGAATCAACTGGAAACTGAGATTTATAAAGTTCAATATAAAAGTCTTGAAAATTTTTATTAATATCTTCATAATTACATGCTGAACTACCATCTCCCTTTTGAATGTTTAAAATTTGTCTTTTAGCTCCAGCTGCTTGTAATTGAGATGCTAATAGCTTATTGTTTTTATCTCCAAACGCATTAAATCGACTTTTCAATTTAAGCAAATTTCTTTCAATAGGGTTAGTTAATAATAAATTATATTGTGATTGGAGTTCAACTCTTTGTTTAAATAAATCAATGTTAGGAGAGATTGCATAATTATTACCCAAGTCTTTAATTGGTTTGGAAATCTTTTCTAACTGCTTTTGTCTCCTTCTTAAGCTTAGCTGAATAGGAGATTATCTGAATGCACAAATATGCTTTAAATGTATCCCATATAATCGATTTGGACACATCTCCTGTATTATTAAAAAGAAAAAAAATCTTTTATCTGAGTCTCAATAAATTTAACAAAGTCTGGACGTTGTAATAATTTTTCTGGTAAATGCCAAGGCAAATTTGCAATAGCGACATCATTCAATTCAAAGGCTAAACTTAAAGGTGCATGATCTGAGAGAGCTATAGCATCATATTCACATTTCTGGACTTTGGACAAAAATCTGAGATCAACTATAAAGTAATCAATTCCCGAATATTTTTTGTGAACATGTGAAGCAAAAAAAGAATAATCTCTATCATTAGGATGTAAATGTCTCCAAATTTCAACCAGACCAAAATCAATTAAAAGAGAGTTAATAAGTGATGCAGAACAACTTGGAAGCTGTTGTTTAGTTGAACTCTTGTCAATCAAAGGATTTAAACAACAGTTGAAATCACCACCCATTAACAACATTTAAATCCGGCAGTAAAGCCAATACATTTTTTAAAAAAGGATCATTTACATTGGGCCCATATAGTTTGACCAGAACAAATTTTGTATTACAAATTGTTCCTTTAACAATTAAAAATCTACCATTAATATCTGACACAATGTCTTCTTGGATAAATAAAATATTAGTTTTAATGAAAATAGATACTCCCTTTGTTTTATTTTGACAAGTAGTGTGAAATTGAAGCCCGATGCTCCAGAACTCCGTAATGGGGAAAAAAATGCAAAAAAGAAAACTAAAATTAATCTTATAATTGAAAGTATAAATCAAAAACTAACCCCAATCCTCCCACCACTCCAAAAAGCCCAAAATTCAGCAAAAGATAAAATGCCTCCCATAGAGTAAAAAAAGAGACTCCGCAAGCTGCCCATTTTATAATAGTGGTTTTAAATAGCTTTCCTCAATTCCTCCCCCCAGTTACAAAAAAAAAGACAACATACCACCCTAAAATAGAAAAGCTCTGCAAAGGAAAGAAACATATTTTACTAAATATAAAAAGCCAAACACTACAAAGCAATAACACCACCATATCAAGTCATATTAACTGGTTCTTCTGGCCACTTACAGGCCTTGCTTCTAACTGATATATATGCAATTTAAATATCAATTGGCTTCAATACCTTCCATTACTTTACAGAGTATTATTGTGCTGGAAAATGGACACTGTTGAGACTGGATAATCATTAAAATATGAAAGAGATTCCCAGCTAAAATGGGAAATGCAAGAGGGCACGACTTTACAGTGATCAGAAGAAAATATCGGGATCTCAAAGATATTTTTCCCTAGACCAGTGGGTCCATGGAAAGATCTGCCATGGGTAGTTATAGAGGCAGACACAACAAGGACATTCAAGAATCCTGAATAGGCTCATAGTAAAAGACGAATAGAATTATCTACAGGACAGAAGCATTAGATTAATCATGAAGTAGATTAAAAGGTAAGCAGAACGTCATGGGCCAAAGGGCCTGCACTGTTCAGTTTTTCTCTACAACATCTAGTTCCCCATATTCAGCATAAAAGTTCAGATAAAGAAATGTTTATACTGTTACGGATTCAGCAACAATAAATATATGGGTGAGGCAGGGGTTTTTATCACAAATAAAAAAATCATTAAGCACTGAAAAACAAACCCCCGAAAGTAAACAAACCACTCACGTAACCGGAAATCAGCTGCTGTACTTAAAGCAAGGAAGTTTTTAACACAATGTTGCAAAAACAGTTCTTCAAAGTAGTACTGCAAAAGTTCAAAATGCTAACAGTCCATTAAAGGAGAGACTTTTTAGATGATTTAAATTCTCTTTCACGTCGCGTTTTTGCAGTTCCCAGTCGAACTACTTTTCCCACCAAGAATTTACGAAGATGAAAAATGAAACCCTTAAAGGCACTGACCATTCCTTTACATAACTGTAGTCAATCCTTTCTGCCATTTCACAGGGATTAAAACGAGCACAGTCACTGAATTCCTTCTGAATGAGGATCAAACAAAGTCGAACCTGTTTCACCGTCGAAATCGATTTTCCTCGATCTTTTAACTCCCGAACTCCGATCTTCACTCTCCACTGATTCTCAACTAGCAGTATTATAAATAAACTGCTGGCAATGACCTTTTACACTTTAGGCATTAAATAAAACTCCATCTTTCAACTAAACTGCGTCATAACATTAAATCACGCAGTGGCATTGAGTTAACATAGCAAATCCAGTCACGAACTGTCCCTCCTCACAGGGAGGGGTCCTCCTTTTATACCTGTAAAACAAAACCTGTTACATGACCTCTACTGGCGGGAAAATGACATCACTCCACCATCACAAGACCATTACCTCAAGTCCAGTATAGCGTCAACGCCTGTCACGTGTCACGGGTACGTAACAATACTTAATCCGTAAAAACATGCTGGAGGGAATTCAAAAAACAATCTCTAAGGACACCAAAAACAATAAACTTAAACACAGAGAAAAATACCGATGTAATCTCTAGTGAAGAAAAATCAGCACTATTTTCCATTTAACTGACATGCCCAATGAAAAACTGATTTTAAAAAAATTATCATCAATCGACTAAGCACTTCCAACTAATATATATATGTGTGTGTGTGTGTGTGTGTGACCTTATGAACTATGAAAACTATCACTTAATTAATGAAAAAGGAGGATAAAAACAAATAATCAAACAATCTGTCCATTGTCTTAATTCGCTCAGTAGATTAAACAGATTTCGGAAAAGTCATTCATCATTTAGAAAGTTCACATCTTCTTTAAATGGTCGATTGAGCAAAACACATCTTAAGCAAATCAGAAATATTGAAAGCTTATCTTCTTTCTGAAAGAACGACTATTCTGCAGATCTAAAACCATTCAAACCTCAGCTACAATCGGAATAGAGAACATAGTCCAATGCCTCTTTGGGGTCCAGAAAAACAGGTAGAGTCAAATCTTCGGAAAATAATTTTAATCGGGCTGTATATAGAAGTGATGGGAATAATCTCTTATCATTGGCTATCTTCATGGTTGGAACGAATTTAGACCGCAGGTCCATGACTTGCATGGATAATCATCATAAAAACGAATCTCAGAATCTTTAAATTTAAAAACTCTGTTTCCTTGCATATTTTATGATTTGGTCTTTAACTTTAAAATGAAGGAAAGAGACTAAAACTGACCTTGGTTTGTCTCGGCGAGATGTCGCAGTGAAAATTCTATGTGCTCTTTTGATGTCGGGAAGTTGAGGTAAAATATCCGGAAACAGAGATTGAAACAAGTTAGCAAAATGGTCTAATAAATCTCCAGTCTCAGATCCTTCCTTCAATCTAACAATTCGAATATTATTCCGACGAGATCTTGCTTCCGAATCGATAATCTTACGTTAAGACTTCTCCAAGCGAGCTGAGATCTCCACGATTTGCCGCTTCACCTCTTTACATTCAGAATTCAGGGAAATAATGTTTTCCTGCACAAACTGAAAACTCTCGTAACGACTTCATCTCAGAAGAGGTAGCATCAAGCTTTACCGTGTTGTTGTCTATCTTCTTATGCAGACCCATCAGCGAGTTTTCCAGACGCTCTGCCCAAGCTGCTGTTTCCTCCGACTTTTTCCCTTTCCTTTTTTTTGTGATTTATTTATTTTATTGAAGTTCATCATCAAACAAACATTTCCATAAGATATATTTCAGACATTGTACATATGTATCATATAATCATATATGTCACAAATCTGCAGATAGTATTTATCTGAGGTATACACACTGCTGGATTCAGGAAGCTGCTTTCCATTTCTTAAAGATCCTGACATAGTAACAACAATTCCCCTCTAAGATCCAACAAGTAAAAGTTAGAAATTCAAAGTTTAAACTGGGGAAAAGGAAGAATTAACTGCAGCCACACAGATCTGCGTGTCACTCCATTAGACAGCAGGTGGAGTCTCGATGGAGTACTTTGCTTCTCTCCGCGAACCCCGACAACGAGTCAGCAATCGCCCTGCGATGTTCTTACTGTGAGTGGGCTGTTCGAAGACCTTTCTCAGTTCAGAGACGAAGGAGGGGAAGGAGGATCAAACTTCTGGTAGGTTATCCCAGATTGCAGTGCCCCGTGCCAAGGCATCCCCTCGTAACAGCCCCATGATGTACGCGATCTTTGGTCTATCCAGAGCGTCCGTACGTGGCTGTAGCTCAAAGACCAAGGAGCGTTGTAATAAGAAAGCCCGGCACCTCCCTAGGTCCCCAGCGTAGGGTTCCGGCTCTCAAGGGAATGGTGTTGCCGATCCTGGGGCGAAGCCATCCCGATCTGTGTGGTTTGGTCCGTCAGGGTTCTTGGAGAGAATGGTGTAAGGGAAGCAGACACCCAGTTCACTGACCTTCCTCACATTCGTGGATAACGTACGAAGGGTATTCGTGACCTCCCTGAGCAGCTGGTCGTGGGCGCCCAGTAAGTGGCCCTGGCTGGCGAGGGCCTGTTGCATGGGGTTCAAGTCCGCTGGGTTCATTCTTGGCCAGTTCGTTCTCTTGCAAGGACGTAGCTGCGGGGGGGGGGGGGATCCCAAGTGCTGGACACAGACACGGAGGCAGGATCGAGAAGCATTAGTGCGGTTGCGAGCATGGAATAGGTATGCAGAAGAGTCTTTACACAGAGACCAAGTTCACGTAGAGAATCAAGGAAAATGATGCAGAACTTAGAACCAACAGTCCTAAAGAACCAAGAAACGAGTCGACCAACGAACTGGCAACTCCGTGTTATGATTACAGGGTTCTTATCCTTCATTTGCAGATGGAAGGCAGCTGTGTGTAATTAGTGGAATTGGGAATGATTGGAAGTTAGATGAGGGTATTGAAGCCCAATTGCTGAGGTAATAGCAAGGTGGGGAATTGTCAGACGGGACCATGACACTTCTCACAGTGTGGAACACAAGAGCCCGTGGAATTTCAATTCCCACCTCCTAGTTCAAGCCCACTGAGCAATCCTGTCCCAGTTCTGATCAGCTGGGTCAGAAGAATAAAGAGCAGGCACAGGACATCTGACCCTTCAGATCTGCTCCTCTGTTCATCCACATTATGGCTCATCCTCTACTTTCACACTATTTCTGTTGAGTCCGATAGTAACATCCTCCAAGAGCACCACAGCCTGGTTGTGGTTTGGAGGCTTGTGTGCTTCAGTGATTCTGAGAGCAATGTTGGCTGGAATCAGGACATTGTGCTCGTAGGGCTACCCGTGCTAAACAGATCAAAGGGTAGAGGCCAG
Source organism: Hypanus sabinus (assembly GCF_030144855.1). Classification (NCBI taxonomy): domain Eukaryota; kingdom Metazoa; phylum Chordata; class Chondrichthyes; order Myliobatiformes; family Dasyatidae; genus Hypanus; species Hypanus sabinus. The sequence goes on from NW_026781756.1 coordinate 21,722, forward strand.
ATGAAGAGTTGTCCACTGGTTCTCCATGTTCGGGGGTTAAGCTCTGGACTAACCACCCTGATTGGTAAAAAAACAATTGTTACAGAAACAGCAGTGAGGAAACCTTCTACACAGACAGATGGAGGAACTTCATTGCCGCCCTAAATGCCAGCGGTGTAACGGGCAGAAAGTACTATAGCGACAGGCCATTCAGCCCACAATGTTGTACTGAACTGATAAAATAGGTAAATGCTGAACTAAACTAATCCCTTCTTTTATTTATTATTATTGAGATACAGCATGGAATAGGCCATTCCGGCCTTTTGAGATGCACCGCCCAGCAATTCCCCGATTTAATCCGAACCTAATTACACGATAATTTTCAATGACCAATTAAACTACCAAATGGTACGACTTTGGACTGTGGGAGGAAACTGGAGCACCAGGAGCAAAATCAACATGTTCATGGGAGGAATGTACAAAATCCTTACAGGCAGCAGCGGGAATTGAATCTGGGTCACCCATACTGAAAAGTGTTGTCCTAACCACTACACTACTGTGTTATCCCTGCCTACACAACGTCGATATCCCTCCATCCTCGGCACATTCATTTGCCTATTTGAGAGCTTCTGAAACTCCTCTGTCGTGCAGTATACACCTCCACCACCACCCCCAGCATCAACCACAACTCTCTGTGTAAAAACATCTTTCCCATATATCTCCTCTGAACTTACGCATCATAATGCAGGCTCTCTAGCAATAAGAATTGGTAAGTTTCAATGAGATCCCTACAATAAATCCTAAAGAACACAGCTCTAATCTGTTGAAAGCAACACACACAAAATACTGGAGAAACTCAGCAGGCCTGGCAGCATCTTTGGAAAAGAGTAAACAGTCTATGTTTCCAGCCGAGACCCTTCATCAGGACCAGAAAGAATGACAAGAAGTTAGAATGAGAAGCTGAAGGAAGGAGATGGCCTCAGCCCGAAACGTAGACTGTACTCTTTTCCATAGATGCTGCCTGGCCTGCTGAGAATTAAGAGGGGGTAATTGATAAGTTTGTGGCCTAAGGTAGAAGGAGTCAATTTTAGAAAAACTAGCACATTAATTTTTCAACATAGTCCCCTCCTACATTTGCACACTTAGTCCAGCAGTCGTGGAGCATATGGATCTTGGACCTCCAGAAAGTGTCCACAGATGGGTGATTGATAAGTTCGTGGCCTATGGTAGAAGATGATGAGTTATACAGCTGTCAATACATGAACGTGCAGTTCAATGCTTTGAGTGGTTATGCAGAAAGTTTGAATAAGACATCAGTTAATAACACAGCGGGGTGATTGATAAGTTTGTGGCCTAAGGTAGAAGGAGATGAGTTATTAACTTCAAACTTCCTGCATTTTCACTCAGTTCACCTGCATGTGCATGTAACGAGAGCTGTATAACTCATCATCTTCTACCTTAGGCCACAAACTCATCAATCACCCATGCTAGGACACTTTCTGGAGGTCCAAAATCCATACGCTCCATGACCGTTGGACTAAGTGTGTAAATGTAGGAGGGGACCATGTTGAAAAATAAATGTGCTAGGTTTTCTAAAACTGACTCCTTCTACCTTAGGCCATGAACTTATCAATCACTCCTGGTAGGTTTAATATCACTGGGCTATGTCATGCAATTTGTTGTTTTGCAGCAGCAGTATCACCAGGTACATTTAATGTCAGAGAAATGTATACAATATATGGTCAATCCTGAATTTCTTTTTCTTCGCAAACATCCACAAAAACAGCGGAATTCCCCAAAGAACGAATGACAGTTAAACTTTAGAACCCCAAAGCCCCCTCAGTTCCCCCTTCCACACACAAGCAGCCGCAAGGCAATGACCCCCACCAGCAAAAAAGCATCAGCACCCCCACCGAGAACTAAAGCTTGCAGCAAGCATCAATAAACACACAGATTTGCAGAATGCCAATTACTCGTTCACCTGGTAATTCGACATACCACAGGCTCTCTCTCTCTCCCACAGCGAGAGGGGAGACGTAACAAACAACTCTCTGATTTATGATGTCAGAAGTTTGTTGTGTTGCTTTTTCTGAGCACCGTGCCCAGAGAATTGGCCCTAGAAAGGTTCAGATCTCTGGACACACAACCCATGGCAGCTAACCCACTGCTCCCAATGTTCTGTGTTCTCCCGCGACGCCTCAGTCAGGGGCACCAGCCTAGAATCAACACATCTCCAGAGCCACGAAAATCTGGCACCCTGAAGTCACACGAGTCTTCCTGGCTGCATCCTTGGGTTCTCAAAAAGCAGCTGTTCAAGAGGCCCTGAGAGCAGGTCCCAGTACAGTGCAATACATCAAAAACTATAAATTACAATAATAAATATGAACAAAAATAGCGAGGTAGTGTTCGTGGGTTGGTTCATTGTCCATTCAGAAGTCCATTGCAGAGAGGACAAAGTTGTTCCTGAAATGTTTAGAGTGCATCTTCAGGCTCCTATGATGGTAGCAATGAGAAGACAGCATGTCCTGGGTGATGGAGCTCCCTAATGATAAATGAAATCATTTTGAGACATCATCTTTTGACGCTGGTGTTCCATTCCAAAGGAGACGGCATTATTTTTCCCGTTGATGTGTTGTACATCAGTTGTGAACTCTGAGATGTAGTCCAGGTGGTGTTGCTGACTTACAGACCAAGGGTCTGATATTTTGGCCATCGCATGCATGAGGGGTTTGTGGTCAATGAACGCTGTGAAATGGCGACCCTCTCGAAGAAAGTGAAAATGGTGGACAACCCGATAGAGACCGAGAAGCTAACGGTCAAATGTGCTGTTCTTCCTATCGGGGGGGAACGGTGTCAAAGCTGCCAGCTGCAGAAGGCGAGCAGCTACCACGTGCCTCCAACTAACTGTTTGTACACAACACCCACAGCATAGTCAGAAATGTCAGTAGCAATGGCTATGGGTGTTTTAGAGAGTGAGTAAGCTCATAGGATCATGTTGGAAAGAGCTACTTTGGTATCATCAAATTCCCTGGTTATCTCCTTTCAGCAGTCAAGCATGTGCTTAGGGACATTTTGTGATTAGGGTCAAGTTTTTGTACAAGGTTGTGAATTGACTTTCTATGGATGATAAACTATTTCATTCCAAAGAACCAAGATGGTGAGCCACCCAAGATGAAGCAGCGACATGGGAATGAAATGTGTAGTGACGCAGAGGATTTCATATGGTCGGTTGTGTAAGTTATTTTAACTCTAAGAATACTAATTTAATTTTCTGCAAGAACTGATTATCTTTCGAAATATTTTGATAATTTGCTGAATGAGATTTACTTTGTTTAAGAGTTGTGATGTTGGAGAATTGTCATGAAAGGAGTGAAACAGTGTGTATATAATTTTTGAATTTGAATTTAAATTTGTAGATATACTGCCTGGAACTGAAACTGAAGTTAACTATAATACTTGAGAACAGGAATTGTATTTGGTTTTCTTTTCTTCCTTTTCCCTTTTTAAATTTTTTTTTTTTTGCTCAGCATCAAAAAACTTTCGATTTCCAAGTACATCTACATTTCTTCCCCTCACAGATATCAGCTATCAGAACACTTCCATCAAAGTTAGACATCAGCACCACATCCTATACAAAAGCCCGTATTAGTATAGCAGACAGGTTTACATCTACATATCATAGAAAAGTTTGCCATGTTTTATGAAAACAATTTATTTTTGAGTGTACCATACACGTTAAAAAGTCCGAAGGAATATATTCCATGGTTAATTTATGCCAACCAGAAAGTCCAGGGGCCTTATTGGATATCCAACAAAGTAAAATGTTCTTCCATGCACAAAAAGGTCAGGATATTTATAAGTGTTTTCTGATGTGCATTAATAATACGTCTGCTGGGTAGGCCTAAGAGAAAAGACACTGGGTCCAGTTCAAGCTCCATCTTCAGAAACTTTTCCATTTCACCCAGAATATCACTCCAGTGTGCCTGAAGTTTGGGACAAGTCCAAAAACAATGGGTGAGAGTTCCAGTATTTACTTTACATTTAGAACATATTGCACAAACCCCCATATTAAATTTCGAGAGACGATCTGGAGTCAGCTGGGCTCTATGCAGAATTTTGAGTTGAAATGCTTTAGTTCTATTACAAACTGAACTTTTCTTTGCATTATCACAGATATCTTCCCATGTTTCAGCTGTAATTTCTACTCCCAGCTCTTCCTCCCAGACCCTTCCCCACTGCTCAGCCTCTCCACAAGAACATTCCCTCAGGATGCTGTAAAAAGTACTGATGGAGACTTCACCCTTAGAACAAAACACCCACTTTTCTATGTCAGAACTGTAGAAATCATTTAACAATGATGTTTTTTTCTGTATATAATCTCTTATCTGAAAGAAATGAAAGAGATCCTTGCTGGGTATGATGAATTTCTGTACTATTTGAGTAAAAGACATCATCGTTACTTCATCAAACAAGTCTCCTAAATAGAAAATACCCTTAGAAATCCAAAGTTTCAATCCAGGATCCAGTATGCCAGGCTAAAAATCTGGACTGCTGTTTACTGGAGTGAAGGGCAATTTTTTCGCTGCGTTGCCCTCAATTTGTTGCACCACCCGCCAAGCCCTGATTGTATTAATTATTATTGGATTGTGACAATATTCCTTAACTAATTTCATCTTATTGAGGAAAAACAAATTAATAAGAGGGCATTTTGCTTGTGAAGCTTCAATGTCTATCCAAACCCCGGAGGGATCCTTGCAAACCTAGTCAACCGCATAAGATAAAAAGGAGCTAAATTGATATTTTTTGATGTCTGGAAAATCCAGACTCCCTAGACTACTGGGAAGCTGTAACTTAAACATTTTAATACAGGGTCTTTTTTTGTTCCAGATGAAAGAAACAAACCAGCCATTTATTTTTTTAAGTATTTGTTGGGTAAAAATGACTGGAATCATTCGTATTGGGTAGAGCAGACGAGGAAGAACGTTCATTTTGAGCAAGAATATTCGGCCAAGCCAACAATGTAATTTTATGTGACTTTAGTCCTATGTCTGGAGCAGATATTTTGGGGTCTCACTGAATGGCCTCAGCCAATGGCTCGATCACTCGTGTGAAAACTAGTGGTGATAAAGGACAGCCCTGCCGGCTGCCCCTCAGAATACTAAAATTATCCAACCTAATACCATTAGTCAGAATTATAGCCAGAGGGTCATTGTAAAGAACCGTCACCCACATAATAAAATTATTGCCCAAAACAAATCATTCTAAAGTGAAAAAAAGATACGGCTATTCGACACGATCAAAGGCCTTTCCTGCATCTAAGGTAACCACCAAGCCATCCACTGCCTGTTTCTGACATGTTTGAATCACATTAAGTCATCTTCTGATATTGGTAGATGATCTACAGACTTTTACAAAACCCATTTGATCCCCTTTTGTGATAAAAGGTAAAACGGTCTCTAATGACAATGCTAAGGTTTTACATAAGATTTTAAAGTCAACATTTAACAATGAAAAAGGTCTGTAGGAGGCACAATCTTCAGGGCTCTTTCCTCTTTTAAGAATTAGGGAGATATTAGCTTCTCTCAATGATGATGGGAGGAGACCACAGTTAAATGCATGATTGAACATGTTTAGCCTAGTCTCTGATAATAACCCTGCAAACTCTTTATAGAATTCACTAGTGAGTCCATCAGGACCAGGGGCCTTCCCACTTTGGAGCAGTCTCCCAGCTTCCTGTATCTCATGTATAGATAACGGAGCATTGAGGAGGGACTCTTGTTCAGAAGAAATGCCTGGGAGATCTAAATTCCTCAAAAGCGGCTCCATCTTGGATTGTCCGTTATTACATTGCTCAGATTGATACAATTTAGAATAAAAATTCTTAAACACAACATTAATCATTTTATAATTACTAGTGAGGGCTCCTGTCCCATCCCCAATTGAAGCAATAGTCTGAGAGGAATTTTTCTTTCTAGCTAAATAAGCTAAATACCAACCTGGTTTTTCACCAAGTTCAAACAGTTTTTGTTCAGCAAATGTTAATTTTCTTTTGGCTGTTTGTGTAAATAAAGAGATTAGTGTACAGCGTAGGGCTGTGATCTTCTGTAACTTGGCTGCAGAAGGCTTATTAATATGATCCTTTTCAGTTGCTGCAAGCCTTGCTTCCACTAGGTGCAGCTGTTCCACAGCTTATCACTTCTTACCAGCAGAGTAGGAGATAATTAATCCCCTTGCATAGGCCTTAGCCGTTTCCCAGAGCATTGATGGGCTTCTATCTGATTTGGAATTAATAGATAGGAAAGTTTTAAATTCAGAAGAAAGTAGTCTATAAATTTATTATCTTTTAGAATAAAAGGATTCAGCCTCCAATGTCTATTATATTATATTATATCTATTATATTATATGTCCAATATGTCCAATATCTCCAATGCCTCTCTTCCTAGCAGGCTTAACAAATTCTTTGCACGCTTCGAAGCATCAAACACTACAGCAAGGGGGAGAGCCAATCCCTTCTTACCATCTGACCAGCTGGCTCCAATCGTTGACTCAGAGCAAACACGGAGGACCCTTGCCAGGGTTAACCCACGAAACGTGGGAGGTCCCGACAACATCCCTGGACGTGTGCTCAAGGAATGTGCTGATGTATTAGCAGATGTCCTGACAGACATTTTCAACATCTCCCTTAGTCAAGCCATTGTCCCCGGATGCTTCAAAACCTCCACAATCATCCCTGTTGCAAAGAAATCAGTTGTAGCCTGTCTGAATGATTAACGTCCCATTGCCCTGACCCCCATAGTGATGAGCTGTTTTGAACGGCTTGTCCAGCCTCATATCACAGCCAGCCTCCCCTCATCGCTGGACCCTCTACAGTTTGCTTATCGTCCCAACCGCTCTACGGAGGACGCAATATCCACCACACTGCACACAGTTCTCTCTCACTTGGACAACAAAGACACTTATGCCAGAATCCTGTACATTGATTTCAGTTCAGCGTTCAATACCATCATCCCGCAGAGACTAGTGGAGAAACTGTCGCTGCTTGGCCTTAACACTGCCATGTGTCGCTGGATTCTGGGCTTCTTGACAGAGAGACCACAGTCTGTCCATGTTGGCAGGAACATCTCTGACTCCATCACACTGAGCACTGGATCTCCACAAGGCTGTGTGCTTAGCCCACTGCTGTTTATACTGCTAACACATGACTGTGCAGCCAGATTCAAGGAGAACCTGATCATTAAATTTGCTGATGATACCACAGTGGTGGGGCTCATCAGCAAAAATGATGAAACAATGTACAGGGAGGAGGTCAAACACCTAGAGAGCTGGTGCAGTGACAACAACTTGATGCTTAATGTCACCAAAACCAAGGAGATGATCGTCGGTTTCAGACGGTCTCAGCCTGAGCACACACCGCTCAGCATCAGCGGCTCCACAGTGGAGAGAGTGGAAAACATCAAGTTCCTTGGGGTGCAGATCTCAGACAATCCCACCTGGTCCAGGAACACCACTGGGATTGTGAAACGGGCCCAGCAGAGATAGCGCTTTCTGAGGAAGCTTAAACAAGCATCACTCCCCACTAACATCTTAACTACATTCCACAGAAGCGTGACTGAGAGTGTGATGACCTTTTGCATCACAACCTGGTACTCCAGCTGCAGTGCTGCCAACAAAAAAGCCTTGCAGAGGGTGGTTAGGGGAGCAGAGAAGGTTATCGGGGTCTCTCTACTTTCTGTCCAAGACCTCTTTCAGAGTCGATGCCTCCAGAAGACACGGTACATCATTAAAGACCCCTCACACCCTCTCCATGAACTGTTTGTTCTTCTGCCATCAGGTAAATGTTACAGGAGCATCAAAACTAAAACCACAAGGCTACTAAACAGCTTTCTCTTACAGGCAGACAGACTGCTAAATAACTGCTCTACCTGACTCTGCTTTGGACACTTTTAACTTGCACTGGACACTTATAACTTGTTTTTAACTGACACGTGGCTGTTGTGTTTTACTACTTATTGTTATTTTTATTATTTAGTGTTGCGTTTGTTATGTTATGATTACACTCCTCCTGGGAAACGCTGTCTCATTCTGCCCTGCAGAGCTGATGTACGGTTAGAATGACAATAAAGTTTTTGAATCTTGTAATCTTGAAACTATATCATGCTGAATTATCTTTGGGCTTAATATTTAAATATACTCCTGCATGATCAGAAATAGCGATATTTCCAATTGTGCAGGATACAACTAAGCCTAGGAGCATTTTGGAGGTTAGAAAAAGGTCAATTCTGGTGTAACACTTGTGTGGTTTAGAAAGAAAATTGTCTGAGGGATGTAACAACCTCCAGATATCCACAAGTCCTAGTTCTCCACATAAACCCATGATTTGTTTGGACTGTGAGGAGAGCAATGGGGAACCACTAGATACTCTGTCCATCAGGAGAAAATTAAACTCCTCACCTACAATAATGTTTTGTATTGAATTGTATTGAAAAGTTTGTAAGTTTGGAAAAAGCATCTGTTAGGAATTTGAGAGGATGAGCTGGAGAGCAGTACACATTGAGAATACCATATTCCTCTCCATATATTGAAGCCTTAACAATCACAAATCTCCCATGCTTATCCTTAATGCAGTTTAATAACTTAAAAGTTAAGTTCTTCCTAATTAAAATGGCCACCCACCCCCTACTCCTGGTATTAAAGGATGAAAAATAGACTTGATCAAATCCACTCTGTTGCAGTTTCAGATGTTCTTTATCATTTAAATGTGTCTCCTGCAATAAGGCTATGTCCACCCTCTCCTTTTTCAGGTTTCGTAGGATTTTCTTTCTCTTGATTGGTGAATGACTCCTTTTAATGTTCCAAGTGCACAATTTGTGAATATTACTGGTCATAACCTGTATAACAATCATCCGAATCCTGAGAAGAAGAAACCCAACTTAAGATCAGCTGAGCAGCAATAAGTGAACAAATACCTGAGACCCTTCTCAGAGGAGCAGCTACTTGTTATGTAAAATGTCAGGCCTGCATTCGGTAGTCTCGTTAGGCTCTGTCTGGGTTGCCTCATTGAACTGGTTTGGACCACAAGGCTGGGGTGGGCAGAACCATGAAACAATGTTGGCTGTAGCTCTGTACGATGACCAGTAAGAAGGAGACCTAGGTAGATCAGATGACCTTGAGCCAATGGGATGGAGATCCAATGGTTCAATTGATGAGGAACAGTCCAAGACTCAGGAGCTCCAAATACACAGGACCGATAACTCTCCAGCAGCCTGAGAAAAACCATCGCGGATATGGAGGACCCCACGGGCACGTGGAGATCGGGACCATGAGGAACACCTGGCCAGCGTAAACTCCTTTCCTGGGTAATATCCTTTTCTCTTCATTGACTGTTCATGGACTGTCAGGGAATTCTAGAAGGGTGCACACAGACACTTTGTGAACCCAAGTGCTTTTAGACAATAGACAATAGACAATAGGTGCAGAAGTAGACCATTCGGCCCCTCGAGTCTGCACTGCCATTCTGAGATCATGGCTGATCATTCACTATCAATACCCAGTCCCTGCCTTGTCCCCATATCCCTTGATTCCCCTATCCATCAGATTCTTATCTAGCTCCTTCTTGAAAGCATCCAGAGAATTGGCCTCCACCGTCTTCCGAGGCAGTGCATTCCACACCTCCACAACTCTCTGGGAGAAGAAGCTCTTCCTCAACTCTGTTTTAAATAACTGACCTCTTATTCTCAATCCATGCCCTCTGGTACTGGACTCTCCCAACATCTGGAACATATTTCCTGCCTCAATCCTATCAAATCCTTTAATTATCTTAAACATTTCAATCAGATCCCCTCTCAATCTCCTCAATTCCAGCGTGTACAAGCCCAATCTCTCCAATCTCTCTGCGTAAGACAGCCCTGCCATCCCAGGAATCAACCTAGTGAATCTACGCTGCACTTCCTCAATTGCCAGAATGTCCTTCCTTAAACCTGGAGACCAAAACTGTACACAATATTCCAGGTGTGGTCTCACCAGGGCCCTGTACAAATGCAAAAGAACATCCTTGCTCTTGTATTCAATTCCCCTTGTAACAAAGGCCAACATTCCATTTGCCCTCTTCACTGCCTGTTGCACTTGCTCATTCACCTTCATTGACTGGTGAACTAGGACTCCTAGGTCTCTTTGCATTTCTCCCTTACCTAACTCGACACCGTTCAGACAATACTCTGCCCTCTTGTTCCAGCTTCCAAAGTGGATAACTTCACATTTATTCACATTGAATGACATCTGCCAAGTATCTGCCCACTCACTTAGCCTATCCAAGTCTCCCTGTATTCTCCTAACGTCCTCTTCGCATGTCACACTGCCACCCAGTTTAGTATTGTCAGCAAACTTGCTGATATAGTTTTCAATGCCCTCATCTAAATCATTGACATAAATCGTAAAGAGCTGTGGTCCCAATACAGAGCCCTGTGGTACCCCACTAGTCACCTCCAGCCAGTCTGAGAAACACCCATTCACTGCTACCCTTTGCTTTCTATCTGCCAACCAGTTTTCTATCCATGTTGAAACCCTGCCCCCAATGCCATGAGCTCAAATTTTACTCACCAATCTCCTATGTGGCACCTTATCGAATGCCTTCTGAAAATCTAGGTACACAACATCTACTGGCTTACCCTCGTCTAACATCCTTGTTACACCCTCAAAAAACTCCAACAGATTAGTCAAGCATGATTTGCCCTTGATAAATCCATGCTGGCTCGGCCTAATCCTATTTCTGCCATCTAGATGTGCCACTATTTCGTCCTTAATAATGGACTCAAGCATCTTCCCCACGACTGACGTTAGGCTAACAGGGCGATAGTTCTCCGTTTTCTCCTTCCCTCTCTTCTTGAAAAGTGGGACAACATTAGCCACTCTCCAATCTTCAGGAACTGATCCTGAATCTAAGGAACATTGGAAAATGATTACCAATGCATCCGCAATTTCCTGAGCCACCTCTTTTAGAACCCTCGGATGCAGACCATCTGGACCCAGGGATTTATTATCCTTCAGTCCTACCACTCTACTAATCACAGTTTCTTTCCTAATGTCAATCTGTCTCAATTCCTCTGATATCTTATGACCCTGGCCCACCCATACATCTGGGAGATTGCTTGTGTCCTCCCTGGTGAAGACAGATCTAAAGTATGCATTAAATTCTGTTGCCATTTCCCTGTTTCCCATAACAATTTCTCCCAATTCATTCTTCAAGGGGCCAACATTGTTCTTAACTATCTTCTTTCTCTTCACATAGCTAAAAAAGCTTTTGCTATCCCCTTTTATATTCCTGGCTAGACTGAGCTCATACCTGATTTTTTCTCTCCGTATTGCTTTTTTAGTTAAGATCTGCTGTTCCTTAAAACTTTCCCAATCATCTGTACTCCCACTCATCTTAGCCTTGTCATACTTCTTTTTCTTTAATGCTATACAATCTCTGACTTCCTTTGTCAACCACTGTGACCCCTTCCCCCTCTTTGAATCCTTCCTTCTCATTAGAATGAACTGCATTTGCATCTTTTGTATTATGCCCAAGAATATCTGCCACTGCTGATCCACTGTCTTTCCTGCCAGGTCATCCGCCCATTTAACTTTGGCCAGCTCTTCCCTCATGGCTCCGTAGTCTCCTTTATTTAATTGCAACACTGACACCTCTGATCTGCCCCTATCCCTCTCAAATTGTAGATAAAAACTTATCATGTTATGATCACTACTTCCTAATGGCTCCTTTACTTCAAGATCACTTATCAATTCCTGTTCATTACACATCACCAAGTCCAAAATAGCCTCGTTCCTGGTTGGCTCAAGCACAAGCTGTTCCAAAAGTACATCCCTTAGACACTCCACAAACTCCCTATCCTGGGGTCCAGCACCTACCTGATTCTCCCAGTCCACCTGCATGTTGAAATCTCCCATAACGACTGCATTACCTTTAGCACATGCCAATGTTAACTCCCTAATCAACTTGTACCCAATATCCACGCTACTGTTTGGGGGCCTGTACACAACACCCATTAGGGTCTTTTTACCCTTACTGTTCCTCAGCTCAATCCACACAGACTCTACTTCCCCTGTTCCCAAGTCACCTCTTGCTAAGGACTGAATCTCATTCCTCACCAACAGGGCCACCCCACCCCCTCTTCCCATATTTCTGTCTGTACGATAGCACGTATACCCTGGTACACTCAATTCCCAGGCCTGATCCCCTTGCAGCCATGTCTCCGTTATCCCAACAATATCGTAGTTCCCCATTTTCATCTGAGCTTCAAGCTCATCTGTCTTATTTCTGACACTACGCGCATTCAAGTATAGAATTCTTAGCCCATTCCTCCTCTCTTTGCTTAAAACACTGTCTACTGTACCTAACCCAGCTCCTTGAACTTCCATCGGGCAAATTGCACCCTGAATTTTGATGACCTTCTCAAGATCACCCAAACCTTGTACACATTTAACCCCATGCACCTTCTGACCAACCCTCTGGATCTGGATCCCTGCCCCCTGCACATCTAGTTTAAACCCCCCCCGAGCAGCACTGGCAAATACTCCTGCAAGAATGTTAGTACCCCTCCGGTTCAGATGTAGACCATCCCTTCAAAACAGATCCCAATGTCCCTGGAACAAAGACCAATTATCCAAAAACCTGAACCCTTCCTTCCTGCACCATGCTCTCAGCCTCGTATTAATGTGCATAATCATTCTATTCTTCGCCTCACTCGCACGTGGCACAGGTAGCAATCCCGAGATTGTCACCCTGGAGGTCCTGCCTTTCAGCTTCACTCCTAACTCCCTGAACTCTCTAAGCAGGACCCCCTCACTCACCTTACCTACATCATTGGTCCCTACATGGACCACTACATCTGGGTTCATGCCCTCATTCTCAAGAATAGCCTGCACCCGATCTGAGATGTCCCGGACCCTGGCACCAGGGAGGCAACATACCATCCAAGACTCCCGATCTGCCCCACAAAATCTCCTACCTGCCCCCCTAACTATAGAGTCCCCTAAAACTATCCCTCTCTTCTCTTCCCTCCTCCCCTTTCTAGTTGAGGGTTCAACCTCTGTGCCAGAGGCAGGACCACTACAACTCATTCCTGGTAGGTCATCCCCATCAACAGTATCCAGTACGGTATACTTATTGTTAATGGGAATGGCCGCAGGGGTGCTCTGCTCTCTCTGCCTGCTCCCCCTGCCTCTCTGGACCGTCACCCATCTGCCTACTTCTTGGTTTTTTGGTGTGACTACCTCCTGATAACTCCTATCTATCTCTGCCTCCACCTCCCGAATGATCCGTAGTTCATCCAGCTCCAGCTCCAACTCCCTAACTCGGGCTGATAGAAGCTGCAGCTGGACGCACCTTTTGCAGGTGTGGTCATCAGGGACAACTGTGTTGACCCTGACCTCCCACATACTGCATATGGAGCACACCACTGCTCTGACTGTCTCCCCCATACCTGAACTGGATTAATAGAATAAGTCTAAAAAGCACCTAGCGACCTTACCTTCTTCCCCTCAGCGAGCAATCACACAAGCTTGCCGAAGCCCACTTAGCCAAAGCCCAGGACTCTGCTTCCACGGACTCCGCTGCCCGCTCTGAAAAGAAGTCCTGCCTTTTAAAGTGCGCGCTCGACGCTGACGTCACTCGCGCCTGCGCAGTTCCCCCTCCTCCACAGGTATTGACCAGGTAGGCTTAAATCCTACCTACACGGTCGAATTCTCTTTTAGTTGAAACAATAAAAGTTACTTGTTGGTAACTACAGATTTTCTGTGCCTCACTATTACAAGTGGTGATTCTTGTAGCAGGTTTTATGTGAAAATCAGAGGAAATCAGCAATTTCTGAGATACTCAAACCACTAGGTCTGGCACCATCAGTCATTCCATGGTCAAAGTCATTTTGATCACACTTCTCTGTCATTGTGTTGTTTGGCCTGAACAACAACTGAACCTCTTGATCATTTCTGTTCGCTTTTATGCATTGAGTTGTGGGCGCATGATTGGCTGATGAAATATTTGCATTATTGAGCAGGTGTGCAGTGCACCTCATAAAGTGGGTACTGAAAGTAAATCCAACATGAGCACAGGAAAACAGAATGACACAACGATGGCCATGCATTCTGAAACGGTACTGAAAGCAATGTGAAAGGTACCGGGAGAGGTAGAGTGAAGATTCCAAGCCTCACCGGGAAAGGTATGTAAAAGAGGTGACTGGTGCAGGAATCTGACTGCATTGGGGAAGAATCTTTTTTTGAGTCCGGAGTTACGAGTTTTCAAGTTCCTGTATCTTCTCCCAGAAGGTAGAAGAGAGAAAAAGGAATAGCAAAGCGTGGCAGGGAGGTTTACAAATTATGGCAGGAAATAGAAAAGGCGTGTCAGATAGGCAATGTCACGAAAATCTTTGGGGGTTTTAACACGAAAGTGGATTAGGAAAACTAGGTCAGTACTGGACCTCAAGAGGGAATTTATAGAATGTCTAAGGGATGGCTTTTCAGAACAGCTTGTTGTTGAGCCCACTAGGGGATCGGCTGTGCTGGACTGGGTGTTGTGCAATGATCCAGAGGTGATAAGAGAGCTTAAGGTTAAGGAACCCTTAGGGAATAGTGATCACAATATGATCGAGTTCACATTGAAATTTGAGAGGGAAAAAATAAAATCCAATGTGTCGGTATTTCAGTGGAGTAAAGGAAATTAACATGGCATGAGAGGGGAACTGGCCGAAGTTGACTGAAAAGGGACGTTTGCAGGCAGGACAGCAGAGCAGCAATGGCTGGAGATTCTGCAAATAATGAGGGAAGTGCAAGACAGACATATTCCAAATAAAAATAAATTTTCAAAGGAAATAAGGACACAACCATGCCTGACAAGTGAAGTCAGAGCCAAAATAAAAGCAAAAGAGAGGGCATACAAGGGGGCCAGAGCCAGTGGGAAGATAGAGGATTGGGAAGTTTTTTTTAAAAAGCTTGCAGAAGGAAACTAAGAAGGTCATTAGGAATGTAAAGATGATTTATGAAAGGAAGCTGGCAACTAATATCAAAGGAGTTACTAAAAGTCTTTTTATATATCTTGGTGGTCCCATTGTAGGTGAAGGATAAAGGATATAAGAGTCAAGGGTAGATATAGGACCAATACAAAATGACGCTGGAGATACTGTAATGAGAGACGCAGAGAAGGCAGAGGAACTGAATGCGTATTTTGCATTTCATGGCCACTTTATTGGGTACAGGAGGTAACTCATTAAGTGTCCACTGAATGTAGGTGATTGGACAAAAAATATAAACAAGATGGATCCAACACAACATCGCTCCTTGCTGTTCCTGGAGGAAATGCAGGCTGCAAATTTTCTCCACCACCCCCAATCCCATACATGGATGTTGATGCATATGGGTAATTTTACGAGTGATAACAAACTTTTAGCAGCTAACAGTGGGAGAATGGCACCTCCTGGACTGGATGCAGTCATTTTCCAGCCAGCCCTTCCAATGGCGCTATTTTGAAAGGGAGGAGCATTCAGCGAGAGATGTGCATGGTGTTAAAGTTGTTTCCACTATACTGTAATGCTCCCATTCCCCATTCTCACTGCATCGTGTGTTCTCACTGCCCAGGGCTGGTCTAAACCTCAGCTCAAACCTTGAGCCCAGTTTCTGTAAATTTCTTGCTTATCTCTTCAACATCCTTCTCACAATGGTTTTAGAGTAGCAGAGACAAAATTAATGTTTACTGTATGTCGTTTGGACTGGGTGGTCACCGTAACCTTCATTTGTTGAAGGACGTTAATTGTGTTTTCTTGATAAGCCCTCAAAGTCCTGATTAACAACAGACATTCTTCTAGAACCAGAGGACTGATTCTCGGACCTTAGGTCCACCATCGCAAGTTCAAATTCCCTCTTTGCGTTTTCAGCTTCCAATCGACTTAGTTCCAGGTCAGCTTCCAATTGTTTCTGTTTTAACTCAGTTTCTATTCTAAGCTTTTCTAACACTACCTGTTCTATGTGTAACTGGATCACTGTTTACTTATAGGGAACCTATCTAACACTGCTTCATCAAAAACACCCAAATCTAGATAGTGTTCCGCGATTTTCCTCTGAATTACATGCTTTGTTGTAGCCTTCGAAATACCTTCATGTTCCTACCTGCTAGCAAAATCAGATACATCACTCTTTTTCACCTTCACTAAGAACTCCACATCTGGCGATGCCAGAAAGTCGTCAATATCCATGGTTGTCAAATACCACCCACAAACCAATCAAACAAAGGAATTGGGTATTTCCCTTTTCCAAATCAGACTGATAAGTAAACAAGCACTTAAGCACAGAAATAGATTCAGATCGAGACGATCCCCCAATTGTTAAGGTACGGCAACAATGAATATAGAATTGAAAGGCAACACGAGTAAATCTGCAGATGCTGGAAATAAATAAAAACACAAAATGCTGGCAGAACTCAGCAGGCCAGACAGCATCTATGGGAGGAGGTAGTGACGACGTTTTGGGCCGAAACCCTTCATCAGGAGTGAAGTAACATGGGATGGTCAAGGGGGGATAAGAAGTGGGGGGAGGGATAAAGTAGAGAGCTAGGAAGTGATAGGTTGGAGGGAAATGGGCTGGGGGAAGGTGGAGAATTATGGGAAATAAAAGAGAAAGAAAGGTAGGGCTGGGGGGAGATATAGTGAGGGGGGGAAAGAGAGAGAACGAGAACTAGACTGAAATAATAGATAGGGATGGGGGTATGGGGGAGCAGGGATATCAACAGAGGTCTGTGAGTTGGATGTTCATGCCGGCAGGTTGGAGGCTACCCAGGCGGGAGATAAGGTATTGCTCCATCGACCTGCGCATGGCCTCATCTTGACTGTAGAGGAGGCCATGGACAGACATATCGGAGTGGGAGTGGTCTGTGGAATTGAAGTGTGTGGCCACAGGAAGACCCCGCCACTGCTGGAGGACTGAGCACCAGTGTTCAGCGAAACAGTCTCCCAGTCTGCGGCGGGTCTCCCCAATGTATAAATGGCCACATCGGGAGCACTGAATACAGTATATCACCCCAGCTGACTCGCAGTTGAAGTGGTGCCTCACCTGAAAGGACTGTCGGGGGCCTGGGATGGTGGTGAGGGAAGAAGTGTGGGGGCAGGTGTAGCACTTCTTCCGTTTGCATGGATGAGTGCCCGGAGGGAGGTCAGTGGGGAGGGATGGGGGGGATGAATGGAAAAGGGAGTCGCGTAGGGAGCGATTCCTGTGGAAAGCCGAGAGTGAGGAGGGGAAGATTTGGCTGGTGGTGGGATCACAAAGGAGGTGGCAGAAGTTATGGAGGATTATACATTGGATCTGTAGGCTGGTAGGGTGATAGGTGAGGACCAGGGGGACTCTATCCCTGGTGGGCTGGTGGGGTGATGGGGTGAGGGCTGAGGTGCGTGAAATACAGGAGACGCGATGGAGGGCAGAGTTGACAGTGGACGAAGGGAAACCCCTTTCTTTAAAAAAGGAAGACATCTCCTTTGTCCTGGAATGAAAGGCCTCATCCTGAGAGCAGATGCGGCGGAGGAGGAGGAATTGAGAGAAAGGGATAGCATTTTTGCAGGAGAGAGGGTGGGAGGAGGAATAGTCTATGCAGCTGTGAGAGTCTGTAGGTTTGTAGTAGATGTTGGTGGATAGGCTGTCTCCAGAGACAGAAACAGAAAGATCTAGAAAGGGGAGGGAGGTGTCGGAAATAGACCAGGTGAATTTGAGAGCGGGGTGAAAGTTGGAGGCGAAGTTAATGAAGTCGACGAGCTCAGCATGCTTGCAGGAAGCAGCACCGAAGCAGTCGTCGATATAACGCAAGAAAAGAGGAGGACAGATACCGATGTAGGCTTGGAACATAGATTGCTCCACATGGCCGACAAAAAGGCAGGCGTAGCTAGGACCCATGCAGGTGCACATGGCTGCACTTTTAGTTTGGAGGAAGTGGGAGGAGCCAAAGGAGAAATTGTTAAGGGTGAGGACTAATTCCGCGAGGCGAAGAAGAGTGAAGGTAGAAGGTGACTGGCTGGGTCTGGAATCCAGGAAGAAACAGAGAGCTTGGAGACCTTTCTGGTGGGGGATAGAGGTATATAGGGACTGGACGTCCATGGTGAAAATGAGGCGGTGGCGGCCAGGGAACTTGAAATCTTTGAAGAGATGTAAAGCTCTAAATATAGAATTGAGTCCAGTTTTATAAACAAATAAACATTTATTAAACTCTGCTCAATAAAAATGAAAAGTAAACAAATGAGTAACTGTTAACTGAAGTTAACTGCTATACGGCAACTCGAACAGTTCTAAAAGCGATAAATGCGACCACAGTTTTTAAAGTGGAAATGGGATGGGTTTTCCGGTGACATCATCGTCGAGAATAGCAGCTTAAGTCACCAGCTCCTCTGGAAAAATGCGTATTAAGCCCCATTAACCCATCAAATGTAATATTTTTTGAAAAATATTTACTGAAAAGAGGGGCAAAAATGGGGAAAAAGAATGGAAATAAAAAAAGCGACACTGCAGAGCCTGCGGCCGAGAGGGGTGCAGCGAGCGGCTCTCCTACCCTAGCCAGGCATCTGCTGGGCCTCGTTCAGGTGAAGCAGCGAATATCTTTGAAATCCTGAAAGAAATAATGGAGGTCCAGAAAAATATAAAGCAGCTGCTCCGTGATATTAAGTCAGAGCTCGCCAGCGTCAATCAAAAAATAGCGGTGGCAGAGACTCAAATTGAGGTGGTGGAAGATTGTGTTCAAAATGTGGAACGGATACTGATTAAGACAATAAAAATATTAAATCACCAAGAAGGTAAACTGCTTGACCTGGAGGGAAGATCACGGCGGAAAAATATCAGAATCTACAACGTTACCAAAGGAGCGGAGGGCTCGTCTATGACGGGATTTGTCAGAAAGTTACTGCGGGACGCGTTGGATCTTCCCACAGCTATGGAGCTGGAAGTTGAAAGAGCCCACCGCGTGCTGATCCTGAAACCTACCCCGGATAGAAAGCCACACTCAATAATAATTAAATTCCTTCTGTAAAGCACCAAGGTGGAGATTCTACAAAGGGCCTAGGGTAAGAAGAGAGTGTTGTAAGACGATAAATTAATATATTTAGACCAAGATTACCCCCCTACCCCACGGTCCTTCAGAAATGCAAGTAATACTCCGAAGTAAAGCGAGTACTAAAGCAAAATAAGATTAGATTTCAAACTCCATACCCTGCTAAACTTCGAGTGTTTTATGACGACAGGACGCGGTTGTACCAGACGGGGAAGAGGCAACTACAGACATGAAGGCCAGAGGGTTGCCCATCAGCATGACCAAAATGAGGGAAAGCCTGGCTGAGGAATTATTCCGCTCCACTTGGGAAATAGTGTGAGAATCGAGAAGGCAGGAAATGAGAGGAGGCCGATAGAAGTATATCAGAAAGAGACCAGAAGTTTCCCAAAGACAGTCCTCACCCCCTTCAGAAGAGCCATAAGTTTTGGCTAACTTTAAAAATGTTGAGAAGCTAAACAGAAGCAAAAGTATACAGTGATATACCTATCTCGCAAAATACTTATTGTAATGTGGATTGTATATTACTTAGTTGTTATTCTTTATTCGCTCACTTACTCCTTTTTCCCCACTAAAATGAAAATATATATATATATATATATATATGTATGTATGTAATGTGTGTGTATGTATATATATATTTGTGTTTATGTGTGTATATATATATATATTTATGTGTGTGCATATATATATGTGTATGTATAGGAGTACACAGGGAAATTTTCTGTGTAATGGATTTGTTCACTAACTTTTTTGAATACTGCAATGGGGGCTCTCAACTCACAAGTAGGAGGGGTTATCCCCCACAGCTAGACATTTCCTCTAGCTCAACGCAGGGTCATCTACTAGAGACCTTGGCCTTGGAATCACACATTCATTGCCATTTTTGTTATTATTTGCGTTTCTTGGTTCTTATTTGTTCAGGGAGTGGATCAATTAAGTTTTATTCTACTTTCAATGATACATTGACAGATAAATACAGATGGCTAAGGACAAGGTAAAATTAATTTCTTCTAATGTCAGTGGTTGATTAAATCCAATAAAACATAAGAGAATTTTATCCAAAATGAAAAAAACAATAAGCCCATGTAGTATATTTACAGGAAACTCATTTAGGTGGTAACGAGCATAAAAAACTAACAAAAAAGAGAGTGGGCTTCACTAATTTGTTTTTCTCCTCATATATATCAGGACATAGGAGAGGAGTTGCTATTCTTATCTCAAGTAAGCTAAATTTTGAAAAAGTATTTGAAATGGGAGATAGAGGGCAGATATATTCTGGTAAGGGGGAACATAGACTGAAATTCAATTACTCTATTGAGTACATACACACCCCCAGGATGTGATATTGGTTTCATTCAGAAAATTACTGATATTATGATAATGGAAACAGTAGGTCTCCTGATAGATGGGGGAGACTTAAATTTACAATTACAGCCAAACTTAGATTCATCTAATTGAAAAACCTATGAAACAAAATCTTTACATGAGAAAGTTAATGCACTTTTTGAGGATGTTGGTTTAATCGATATATGGAGGGACCTGTTCCCTGACAGAAGGGATTCCACTCATTATTCTGCTCTCCATTCTGTATATACAAGAATAGACTATTTCATAACATTTAGAAAAGACAAAGACAAAATAAACACCTGTGGAATTGGGACAATGGAGGTAAGTGACCATGCACCTATATATTTATCTGTTGACTTTGACCTACAACCAAATAATACTATTTGGAAACTAAATTCAAGTCTACTCAATGGTCCATACTTTAAGGAACAAATTAAAAAAGAAATTGGTCTCTACTTAGAATTTAATGATAATGGAGAGGTTTCACCTCCCATTTTATGGGATACTCGGAAGGCGGTCTTAAGAGGGAAAATTATTGCGAAATCTTCATATAAGAAAAAAATAAGGAATAAAACATTAGAGGAATTACAAAATAAGCTGAAGGAACTAGAGAAAAAACACAAATTGAATCTGGCACAGGATACATTAGGGGAAATTAAAAGAATTAGGAATGAAATAAATAATTTGGCTACGCAAGAAATCAGGAAATAATGTTTCTGAAACAGAGACATTATGAAAGTGGATCAAAATCTATGAAAATACTGGTGTGGAAACTGAAATAAATGATAGCAGAAAATACAATTCATAGAATTAGGGGACCCGTGAACGAAAATGATAAAAAAAATAAGCTAAGTGAAATTCAAGAAGCTTTTGAAGTATTTTACAAAACTCTATATTCCAAAGTTCCAGAGGGAAGCATAACCCAAATTGACACCTTCTTGAATTCTCTAGAGTTACCCACTTTAAGCGAAGAACAAAATAAAACGATGACTACTGACATAACTGAAGTTGAAATAAAAGCTGCAATTAGTAGGCTTAAATTAAGCAAGTCACCAGGATCAGATGGGTATATGGCAGAGTGGTACAAAGAATTTTAAAATGAGTTATTTCTTGTTTTACTCCCCACACTGAATTGGGCTCTAAAAAAGGCACAAATTCCACCCAGTTGGAAGGAAGCAATAATCTCAGCCACACTGAAAAAAGGCAAGGATAAAATGGAATGCGAGTCATTTAGACCAATATCCGTTTTTAATGTAGATTATAGGTTATTTACCTCCATCATGGCCAAACGATTAGAAGAGTTTCTACCCATACTGATACGTAACGATCAGAAAGGTTTTATATGACAACGCCAGACACAAAACAATATATGAAGGACACTTCACATTATGGATCATATACAAAAAAATTAAATTGAAGCAATAGTGATAAGGGTGGACGCTGAAAAAGCATTTGATTTGGTTAATTGGAATTTTCTTTACAGAGTTTTACATAGATTTGGTTTCCAAGGCACAATTATTAAAATATACAGACACTGTATGACAATCCTGGATTAAAATCAATGGATATTTATCAAATAGTCTTACCCTAGAAAGGGGCACGAGACAGGTTTGTGAATGGTCACCACTACTCTTTGTGTTATATCTGGAACCATTAGCTCAATACATCAGACAAAATGAAGATATGAGGGGAATTACTACCTAGGACAACCAACATTCTCTTTACCTAAATTGATGCAATCCTTTGAACAATATGGTCAATTATCAGGATACAAGATCAGCATAGATAAAACCCAATTACTTTCATATAACTATAGTCCACCAAAAGAAATTGAAAGTCAATATCCCTGGGCATGGCACACAGCATCCATCAAATATTTGGGCATCATTATGCCAAAAGATTTGGCAAAGTTATCAGAATGTAATTATGAGCCTTTATATAAAAAAAAATTAAGGAAGATGTAAAAAGCTGGAACCTGATTCCTTTTTCCAGTCTCAGTTCAAAGATTGAGTCTATTGAAATGAATATACTGGCCAGACTGTTATATCTCTTTCAGACCCTACCAATAGAGATTAATCAAAATCAATTCAATGAATGGAACAAGATGCTGTCAAGGTATATTTGGCAGGGTAAAAGGCCTAGAGTTCATCTCAAACTTTGCAATTAGCAAAGGAAAAGTGGGGAAGGGGCTTACCTTCTCTTAGAGATTATTATTTTGCAGCACAGTTGAGAGCTGTGATATGTTGGTGCAACCCATCATAAGACGCTCAATGGAAAACATTGAGGAGCGGGTACTTCCCATCCCCATACAAATAATTTTGGCTGATAATCACCTGCAAAGGTACATAAATACTATTGATAACCCATGTGTGAAATGGACTCTTAAAATATGGAAAACTACTGTAAAAGAATATAATCTAGAGGGAGATATTGCAATTCTTAAATGTTGTGCATATGACTCGGATTTTACACCAAATAAGTTGGATGCTAGATTTAAGGACTGGACAGCTCAAGGAATAACAGTTCTTTGCAACATAATGAAAAAAGGAACACTGTTCAGTTTTGAAATGCTTAAAGAGAAACACTTATTAGAAAAACAAGTTTTTTATTGGTATTTACAGATGCGACAATATGTTAATAAGATGCTTAAAAATGTAACCAAGGCAAATACATGCTTGATAGAGCTCTTTAGAAAAGCATATAATTCAGATAATGGTAGTAGAATCAGTTCAAGCATGTATAAGCGGTTGTCAAATCTTAAAACACATTCAACTTCATACATTAAAACAAAATGGGAGAAGGAAGGAGGGATAATTATATCTGAGGAAGAATGGACAACAATATGGAGATATCAATGGAAGTGTACCAGTTCACAGAAATGGAGGGAGTTTGGATGGAAAAACTTGATAAGATATTTTATTATACCCTCTCTGAAATCCCACTATGATAGTAACCTCTCTGTTTGCTGGAGAAATTGTGGAAATCAAAATGCAAATCATTATCATATTAATTGGGACTGTCCTGTTATCAAAAACTATTGGAGATGGATACACACTGCCCTACAAGACATTTTTAAATGTGAAATACCCTTGTTGAGTAAGACCATATATTTTGGATATATACCTTAAGAATGGTTGAAAAGAGATAAATATTTAATGAATATACTGTTGGTGGCTGGTAAAAAGACTCTTACTAGGAAATTGTTATCACAGGAGAGCCCAACTTTGAATACATGGTTGGAAATTACAATGGGCATTCACAATATGGAGAAGATAACAGCATCTGTTAATCATAAGCGGGAACAGCTTGATTCATACTGGGAAACATGGTTTAACTACATAATGCCTCATGGGCCCGATTTTATTCTCACAAATCAATGAATCTGTTGTAAAAAAAAAGATCACTCCCTACTTGTACATAGTTCTTTCCTTTTGCTTGTTTTCTCTTTCCACTCTTTTCTATAATTATATACCTCAGATAAATATTTAGTGGAGATTTGTGATATATATATATATATATATATATATATATATAATGACTGAAATACATCCTATGGAAATGTTTGTTTGATGAACTTCAATAAAAAAATTACAAAACAATAAAGTGGTAAACGGGGAAGTCCAAGTGCTTTATACCGTCAATTAGGAGAGACTTCCCTGAAGTAACAAATTCCTTGACGATGTGACGTTACTGCTGATCCTAGCTGAAAAATGCCTTGCCCAAAATACTCACGATGAAGGAAGTAAAAACAGCTTAAAGGAACTGACCTTTTCCTTGGCGAATAACACTGCCCGAACCCTTCCTGCTCTCACTAGGCAGGGGTTATCTCGGATGCAGGTCACTATTTCCTGAAAAAAGATCCAATAAGTTTGATCCTGTATTAAACATCTGACAACACCAACATTACTCAATCCTTCAGGAACCCATACTTCAACAAGTTCTTAACTCTCAAACTGAATTGCTAAGGTTAATAAAACCTCAACTGGCAAATACCGGCAATAACCTTTGAGACTTAAGATAGAAATTAAAACTCCACTTTCTAACAAAACTGTGTCTTTAGACAAATACGCAGCATGATGGAGTAACTGACAAATTGAAAAATGAACTAGCCTGTGACACAGCAAGGCTTTCCCATTTTATACCTGTTGGAACCGGCTATCACATGACCTCATACTGGCGGGAAAATTGCATCATATGACCTCACACTGGTGGGAAATTACATTACCGTACCATCACAAGACCATTACATCATGCTGACCGGATACTCAATTACATCATGGTTATAAGACAGTCACAAGAATCCCATGGGGTATGTAACACCAGTAAAATATTCCATCAAAATGTGGGACCAAGGATGAGTAGAAATGGAGAGAGGATGAAGCAGTCCTTGAGGCTGTGCTAAGGATTCTTTATTTTGTGTCCAGACATCACCTGCTAAGACAGATTCGCAGACATCTTTTGCCATGCTCGACCTCCAGTAAAGACTCTTGACAAACTCCAGTGTATGACACACTCCTGGATCAGAATCAGAATCAGGTTTAACATCAGCAGCATGTGTCATGAAATTTGTTAACTTAACAGCAGCAGTTCAATGCAATGCATGACATAGAAGAAAAAATAGAGAAATAAATTACAGTATAAGTACTGTATATTGAATAGATTAAAAATGGTGCACGGAGGATGAGAGGTGTACATGATGATGACAGCCAATGATCATGTGGATAGTCAGAGGCTTTTTCCCCAGGGCTGAAATGGTTGCCACAAGAGGGCACAGGTTTAAGGTGCTGAGGAGTAGGTACAGAGGAGATGTCAGGGGTAAGTTTTTTTATGTAGAGAGTGGTGATTGCTTGGAATGGGCTGCCAACGGTGGTGGAGGCAGATATGATAGGGTTTTTTAAGAGACTTTTGGATAGGTACATGGATCATAGAAAAATAGAGGGCTATGATTAAGCCTAGTAATTTCTAAGGTAGGGACATGTTTGGCACAACTTTGTGGGCCAAAGCGCCTGTATTGTGCTGTAGGTTTTCTATGCTTCTATGTTTCTATGAAACCGACAGAGAGTGAGGCGTCATCTGAGAAAAAAAATTATGTGATCGCTGTGTTTGACAGCACCGACCAAAAAAGTGTCCAGCGTATCAGAAAATGTGCAATGACTGTGGTAAGAGTAGTCACTTTTCACACTGTTGCAGAAGTAGAAAGGAAATAAAACAGTGTTTGAAAATGAACTTGAGGAGTTTTATCTCTGTGCGCTTTGTGAAATCAGACGAAGTAGGAATGACTGGACTATTCCATTACAAGTGAACCAAAACAATATTCTGTTTAAACTGGATACTGGATAACAAGTAAATGTTCTTGCAAAATCTGAACTTAATGCATTAAAGCCAAGACCAAAGTTATGTAATCATAACTTTGTCATCACAAACTATGTCATCAATAAAGTGACTGGGTATTCAGGTGCAGACATTCCAGTTAAAGGAACATGTGTGGCTAAAGTATCAAACAAAAATATGGTGCGCGCACTTTCATTTGTGGTCGTGCCAAAGAATGTACAGTCAATACTGGGTTTATCTGCCTGTGAGAGACTGAATTTGGTGAAAAGAATCTCAGTCCTGGATAGTGACACAGAGTCAGAATACAGTGGCTTGATGAAAGAGTATGAGGACTTGTTCAAAGGGATTGGTTGTCTTCCAGGAGAACACACAATTAAAATTGACAACACAGTGCCACCCGTAGTACATCCATGTAGAAGAGTGCCTTTTGCATTACGTCATCAACTGAAAACAGAGCTTGAGAGAATGGAACGGTTAGGAGTGTTATGAAGGTACCACAGCTCTGAGGGGCCGAAGGGGCGGGAGCAGCCCCCTCCTTCCGGAGAATCGCAAGAGCTCTATTAATTCGGGTCTCGGACCCAGGCAAATGAGAGACAATGTAACGGTTTTGGCCAGGGCTCTTAGAGACACTTGTGCTGAGGGCATGACCCTGCTACGTGACAGCTACCACGGATATGGACACCCTCGGGCAATGTGGGGGTGGGGATTACATCACCTTACTTTGGTGGACATCTACAACTCTGCAAGTCAAGATAAAAGGGGACTGCAGAAGGCGGTACCCCAGAGAGACGCACCAGAAGGACTCCATCGCTCAACGCTCCCGTGATAGCTGGAAGCCATTCAAAAGCCACATGCGCTCCGTAACTTCTCTGCCTGGGGAGCGGGCGGCTGATAATACCGAGAAGGGCTTCGAACTAATAACAGGGAAACAACGGTCCCCTGATTCAACGGTGTTGCTTCGTCAAAGGCCCGGGCAAGTTTTGTCGTTTCTCCTCACTCTCTCTGAAACACGTGAAAACCAGCGATACCCAAAAAGACTGAAGCCTGCAGACTTCTGAGTGACTTTTATATTTCCAACGGACAATATATTATCCCCCAGACAACAGTCGAGATTATTTCTTAATGATGATTATTACTATACCCACGATTTAGATTGAGTATGCCGATGTATATGTTCTGAGTGTTTGTATTAACCTTACTTTTGTGCCCCCCTTTATGAATAAAACCGTTCGAAAATAGTGCCATCAGACTCCAACGGACCTCTCTATCTTTGCTGGTGAGTTATCCAGTTACGGGATACGTAACAGGAGTCATACAAAAAAAATTGATGAACTGACTGAATGGATCAATTCTGTTGTTATTGTTGATAAGAAAAATGGAAAACTGAGGATTTGCTTAGATCCAAGAGACTTGAATTGAGCCATTAAAAGAGAGCATTTCAAATTGCCTACACGTGAGGAAATTATGTCACAGTTTGCTAATGGAAAGTACTTTAGTAAATTTGATGCATCCTCTGGATTCTGGTAACTTAAACTAGATGAACCGATTTCAAAATTGTGTATCTTTAACACTCCTTTTTTGCGAGATTACACTTTCTTAGGTTTCATTTTGGAATTGCTTCAGCTCCTGAGGTGTACCATAAGACCATTCACATGCTATATGAGCATATTGAGGGTGTGGATACTTTCATGGACGATATTATTGTTTGGGGATCATCTAAACAAGAGCATGTTGCCAGACTCAGGCAAGTCTTTGAGGCAACATCCAAGGCTAACCTGAAATTGAATAAAGAAAAATGTCAGCTAGGAGTGACTGAACTTACATTTGTGGGTGATATCATCAGCAAAGAGGGTGCGCGTCCAGATCCATTGAAGGTTTCTGCTATTGAGAACATGCCAAGACTGCAATGTAAAAAGGACGTTCAAAGGTTTATGGGAATGGTCAACTACATGGGAAAATTCATATCCAATCTTTCGGAACAGCTTGCTCCATTGAGGCAGCTGACAGAAAAGAAAAACGAATGGAGCTGGAATCATGAACAGAAGAAATGGCAAAATCTCAAGAAAGTGCTCACTAAAGAACCTGTGTTGAAATTCTATGATGCTGAGAGACCCATCAAAATCTCATCTGAGGCATCTCAAGCAGGCTTAGGGGCAGTATAAATCCAAAAACATTATCAGGAATAGCTACCAGCGGCATATGCATCTTGTGCATTATCCTATCCAGAAACAAGGTATGCCCAAATTGAAACAGAATTGCTCTGCATTATGTTTGCTTGTGAGAGATTTTGTCAGTTTGTGTCAGGGCAATCTATTGATGTTAACACAGATCATAAGCCTCTGATTGCATTGTTTCACAAACCTTTAAGCAACTGTCCTTTGCGAATTCAGCAAATGATGATCAAATTGCAAAGATATGCATTGAATGTGTCATACACACCTGGAAAATTCACGTACACGGTTAACAAACTTTCCAGAGCTGTGGATCCAACAACAAAAGACAGTCACAGGGACGCTGTTGATGTTCAGACATTCATTGATATGATCATAGAGACTGTACCCGTTACCCCAAAAAGTTGGAACTGCTGCATCTTGAGGTCAGAGAAGGACAAAATTCTCAGTCAGGTAATACAAGTGGAGATGGATGAATGGCCACATAATAGGCATGACTGTACCTCAGGAATATTCGAACCACAGATCAGAACTTTCTGTTGTGGATGGGATGTTGTACAAAAATAGCAGAATTATGTTTCCTAAGAGTCTCTGAAAAGAAATGCATGGGAAAATTCATGAAGGCCACCTAGGTATTGAAAAATGTAACAGAAGGGCGCAGGAAGTGATGTTTTGGCCCAGAATGAATTACGAGATTGCAGAATTGGTGTCTTCCTGTCAAATATGCTTTCAATACCAACCTAGCAACCCTAAGGAGCCACTGAATCTACATCCTACTCTTCAGAGACCTTATCAGAATGTAGGTGTTGATCTTTTTGTAACTGACAACCAAGATTATCCATTAATAACAGATTACTATTCATTGTATCCTGAATATGTACTGCCATGATGAGGCCAAACTCATTTTGGAGGAGCAACTCCTCATATACCGTCTGGGTAGTCTCCAGCCCCTTGGCAGGAACATTGAATTCTCCAACTTCCAGTAATTCCCTCCCTCTCCCTTCCCACACCTTAGTTTCACTCTGCCTCCTCCTCCAGCTGCCTATGACCTCTCTCATGATTCCACCTTCTTCTACTACCCATATTGCTTTCCCCTTAATTCCTTCTTCACCATTCCTGCCTATCCCCTCCCTGCTTCCCCTCCCCCACCCTTGATCTTTCCCTTTACTGGTTTTTCACCTGGCACCTACAAGCCTTCTCCTTCCCACCCTCCCCCCACCTTCTTTAAAAGGGCCCCAGCCCCCTCCCTCTTCAGTCCTGACGAAGGATCTCGGACCGAAACGTTGACTGCTCGTCTCCATGCATACTGCCCAACCTAGTGCATAGTTCCCTGAAGATGGAATCTCATGCGGATAGGGTGGTGAAGAAAGCTTTTGGTATGCTGTGCTTTATAAATCAGAGCATTGAGTATAGGAGTTGGGATGTAATGTTAAAATTGTACAAGGCATTGATGAGGCCAAATTTGGAGTATTGTGTATAGATCTGGTCACCGAATTATAGGAAAGATGTCAACAAAATAGAGAGAGTACAGAGGAGATTTATTAGAATGTTACCTGGGTTTCAGCACCTAAGTTACAGAGAAAGGTTGAACAAGTTAGGTCTTTATTCTTTGGAGTGTAGAAGGTTGAGGGGAGACTTGATAAAGGTATTTAAAATTATGAGGGGGATAGATAGAGTTGACGTGGATAGGCTTTTTCCATTGAGAGTAGGGGAGATTCAAACAAGAGGACATGAGTTGAGAATTAAGGGGCAAAATTTTAGAGATAACACAAGGGGGAACTTCTTTACTCAGAGAGTGGTAGCTGTGTGGAACGCGCTTCTGGTAGAAGTGGTAGAGGCAAGTTTGATTTTGTCATTTTAAAAAAATTGAATAGGTATATGGACAGGAAAGGAATGGAGGGTTATGGGCTGAGTGCAGGTAGGTGGGACTAGATGAGAGAAGTGTTCGGCATAGACTAGAAGGGCCGAGGTGGCCTGCTTCCATGCTGTAATTGTTATATGGTTATATGGACCTGCTGAGTTCCTCTAGCCTGTTGTACGTGTTTCATTGTATCCTGAGGTGTGCGGTTTGAGCAGAACAACAGCAGAGAATGTAAATACATACATGAAATCAGTTTTTTCTAGACCTGGTGTACCTGTTGCAGTTTTCACAGTCAATGGTCCACAATTCAATGGTGAATGTATGAGACATTTTGCTCATGAATGGGGATTTTTCATACAACAACTAGTCCAGATTTCCCACAGTCCAATAGATTAGTTGAGAAGTCAATAGGAATCATCAAGAAACTGATGCACAAAGCAAAAGATAGGGGAGGTGACTTTTATAAATCTTTGTTACCCCATCGCAGTACTCCACTTGAATGTGGATTTTCACCTGCTCAGCTCTTGAGGGTCGTCGTTTGAGATCCAATCTGCCAATAGATGGGAGCCTTCTGAGAACAAAGTGAGGTGAACAAGTGAAAAGATGGAAAGATGAACACAAAGCAAAGCAGAAAACATACTTTGACTGATGTTCCCTTCTATTACCTGAACTGCACCAAGGATTTGAAGTGAGGATACAAGACAAAGTGAATACATGGACACAGAAAGCTACGGTATTTGAAGAAGTACAACCCAGATCATATATATTCCAAACAGAAGAAGGAGTAGTGTTAAGAAGAAATTGCAAAGATCGTAAGAAAGAGCCTACTTCAGAGTTTCAGTTAACTGATGCAGACCAGACAAAACAAGGAAATAACAACAAAACACAAGAACTGTGTGAACTATTAGAAAGTCTACTCGTGTTCGTAAACCCCCAGAGAGACTGATAGAGATGTGTTAAGTTATGCACTTGTTCTGGTCAATGGTGCTAATAGTTTTTATTTATAAGGAAAGGAAGATGTGGTGATATCACGTGATATGATGTGTCAGAACGTAATTGGACAGAGTTCAAAGCATGCACAAAAATGACAGAATGATCGAGAAACTTGTATGGTGAAAACGTGGTTTGGTTTGCTTGTCGTAAATAAAAGTTCTAGTTTTAATTCTTCCAGGATATGGTTTGTTCTCAGTAACCCATGGTATGTATAAAGAACATAACACCTGCCATATTATGTTAAACCATTCCCAACAGCTCTAGTAAATCTGCCCACAAGAATATTAGTCCCCCTCAGATTCAAGTGCAGCCCTTCCCTTTGTACACGTCCCACCTGCCTCAGAAGAGGTCCCAAGTCTCCAGAAATCTGAATCCTTGCCCCCTGCTCCAATCCTTCGGCCATATATTTATCTGCCACCTCATTCTATTCCTATCCTCACTGTCATGTGACTCTGGCTGCAATCTCGAGATTACTACACTTGAGGTCCTGTTTCTCAGCTTCCTTCCTACCTCCCGATATTCTTTTCTCAGGACCTCCTCTGTTGTTGGTACTAATGCATACCACGACTTTTAGTTGCTCACCCTCCCGTTTCAGGAGGGTGAGGTTCTGCTGGCAGACAAGTAAAGGAGAATCTCAAGAGATTCTACAGATATATGAAGAGAAAGAGGATAACAAGGGTCAAAATAGGTCTAGTTGAAAATCAGCAAGGTTGTCTGTTCTTAAATGGAGTTTGTGCATCTGTAAGTACTTGGGAGACAGACACTGAGTTTTAGATCTGAGGCATAACAGGATTTCTGTCATGGATCATATACTGATTACAGAGGAAAATGTACTTCAAATTCAGATTCAGATTTATTTGTCATATGTACATTGAAACAACCAATAACCTAAGGATGTGCTGTGGGCATTCACAAGGGTCACCACACATTTTGGTGTCAAAATAGCAACCCTACTTTGCTGGGCAGAACAACATGGAACACAATAAAATGGAACACAGCAAGCAACAAAACAACCACCACCCCTTACACTCTCCCTCCCTCCCTCCCTCCCACACACATGACCAGTTTATCAACTTCAGGACAGGCCTCCAGTTCTCCATGTCTCCAGGCTTCAGACATCAAGCTAGGGCCTGACAAGATGACTCCTTGGACCCTGTAGGAGGCTATTGCACAAATTGCAGAAACTCTGGCAGAGGTAGGTAAATTGTCCTTAGCCATGGGTAGACTGGAGAATAGTTATTTTTTTAATGAAAGCTCTAAGAATAAACCAGGAAATTACAGGATGGTGAGCCTGATTTCAATAGTGCATAAATTATGGAAAGGCATTTGAAAGGACTGCATATATAAGTATTTGGATAGAATGATAGAAACTTAGAAAACCTACTGCACAATACAGGCCCTTCAGCCCACAAAGCTGTGCCGAACATGTACTTACTTGAGAAATTACCTAGGGTTACCTATAGCCCTCTACTTTCATGAACTCCATATACCTGTCCAGGAGTCTTTTAAACGACCCTATCGTATTCACCTCCACCACCATCACCTGCAGCCCATTCCACATACTCACCACTCTCTGCACAAAAAATCTTACCCTTGATAAATAATAAATAATAAAATAAAAGTAATGATAATAATACATAAACAAGTAAATCTATTACATTTATTGAATAGATTTAAAAAATGTGCAAAAACAGAAATACTGTATATTAAAAAATAAGTGAGGTAATGTCCAAAGATTCAATGTTCATTTAGGAATCAGATGGCAGAGGGGACCAGGTTAGATCCTCAGGGATCTTGACACCGAAGAACTTGAAGCTGCTCACTCTCTCCACTTCTGATCCCTCTATGAGGATTAGTATATGTTCCTTCATCTTACCCTTCCTGAAGTCCACAATCAGCCCTTTCATCTTACTGATGTTAAGTGCCAGGTTGTTGCTGCTGCACTACTCCACTAGTTGGCATATCTCACTTCTGTACGCCCTCTCATCACCACTTGACATTCCACCAACAATGGTTGTATCGTCAGCAAATGTATAGACGGTATTTGAGCTATGTATAGCCACACAGTCAGGTGTATATACAGAGCAGAGCAGTGGGCTAAGCACACACTCCTGATCATCAGCAAGGAGGATACATATGTTATCACCAATCCTCACAGATTGTGGTCTTCCAGTTAGGAAGTCGAGGTTCCAATTAACAGTGCTATTGGTATAATCCTTGTTCTATCACCTGTATTGGGCAAGTCCAGTGTTCATGTAACATATCCCTTCCAAAACGTTGCCAAAAGCAATCCTAATGTTAATCCATACTGAGATTTCTGAGGATATTTTAAGGTCTTTTACATTTCGTATCATCTCGGACAGAGTGAACTTGACTATAGAGAGCAGTTATCTCCAAAGCTAACTGTATACGTCTCCTCTAGGTTCCCATGATGTTTTCTGTTTCCTGCTGGATCTACTGTTTCCTGTTGAACTTCAGGTCCTGTCCTGGTTAAATAAAATCCAATTCAATACCAGAGCTAAACTTCCTTCATTCCAAGTTCATCATTCTCATTCTATGGGCTTGAGTCATTATCAATAGATGGAAATAGTCCTGTTTCCACTTGTGGGATTTGCTTCTCCCAATCTGTTACTAAAAGTCAGCAAAGGAACTAAACACACTTGTTATATAATTCAATGCCGCTTTGTCTCCAAACAACTCACATTGTATTGTATTTTCTGTTTAACTAATTCGTGTGCTGTTGTCTTCAGTTCTCACCTTTCCCGTCAATACCTAGATGATAGCTCAAAAAGAGGTTTTCACTGGGCTATTTGCTCAGAAGTCCTATAATCTGAGTTAGGGGATAGGGTGAATAGATTAACATTTTATTTGCTGGAGTCAGAAGATGAGAGGAGTTCTTAGGAATACAAAATTATTAGGATATCAATAGGGTGAATGCACGGAAGCTTTTTCCCCTGAGGTTGGGGGAGATTAGAAGTAGAGATCATAGGTTTAGGATGAAAGGTGAGATATTTAAAGGGAATCTAAGGGGGAACCTCTTCACTCAGAGGGTGGTGTGAATGTGGAATAAACTGCCGGTGGGTAGATTCAGGCTCAATTGTAATAGTTAAGAGGTTTGGATAGGCACATGGATGAGGAGGGTATGGAGGGCTAGAGTCTGGGTGCAGGTAGATGGAACTAGGCAAAAGACCAAGCTTGTACAGACTAGATGGGCCAAAGGACCCTTTACTGTGCTGTCGTTCTTTATGACTTTAATCCTCTTTTCTCAGCTGGACTTCAGACATGAATTCTCCATCATCTGTTCTGCATTATTGTCTGAAGATCAGGAGCAGCCACCACCAGCATCCCTTTGGTACATATTGATGAATGCTGTGTGTTATTTGGTACAAATTTTGTTATGTAGTGTATCAATTGGAAAATACTTCAATAACAAATTAAATTGGGCCATTAAATATCCTTGGTGGATAGGATTAGGGAGAATCCCAAGACATTTTATTTGTATATTAGGAGCAAGGGAGTAGTTAAGAAAAGGGTAAATGAAAAAATTTATGAACAAATGAGAGAATTTATGCATGAATCCAGAAGTAGTGGGGTATATTTGACTGTGAGTATTTTTCATCCATATTCACAAAGGAAAATAAAATGAATCATAGGAAGGTGCTGATATTTTATGGCATGTTAATATGAAGAAGGAGGATCTGTTACATGTGCGATCACTCGATTCATATATGATCAGGTGGTGGATCCTCAGGTGGCAGAGACAATCTTTAATAAAGAATGACTGTGCATGACTTTGTTTAAAGTGGGGAAAATGATAGGTCGGGGTCAGGATCCAATGTCATAGAATTTAAGACGACTAGAGGCTTTCTCCAGCTTCGCTGCCATTTTTATGTGTCATCATTTCCCACCAGCTCCCCTGTTGAGATCTTGCCTGGATCACTCTTTGTCTGGGACCACCACCTGGACCCTACCATTATGGGTGACTCCACTAGGTGCTGTGACAGAGAGTTAAACTCCAGACGGTATTGCTCTCAGGATCTCAGTAACTCGCAAACTTAGGATAAGATTCTGTGTATACAGAAACACGAAGGTGGATAAGCTTCAAGGGCACAAGGAAATGATGGAGATGATGGGGCAGCGGATGTCATCTACATGGACTTTAGTAAAGCATTTAACAGCATACTCATGGTCGGCTACTAGAGTGGATTAAGTCATATGTGAGTCTGTGATGAATATATTACGAGATTGCTCATTGAAGACAGAGATAGTGGTGGGTAAGTGTGTTTATGACTTGAGATCTGTAACCAATGTTTTGCCAGAAAGATCTGTACAGTATACAAGAGATCTGGATTCAAATACAGATGGTCTACATAGTATACTTGCAGATAGTGATGGACATGTGTATAGTGAGGAAGGTTGTCAAAGAACGTACAAGAATATGGGTCAATTGGTAATAATGAAAGAAAATGGCAAATTGAGTTTAAGTGAGATACATTGCACAGGGATTTCAAATGCAAGATGAAAGTATACAGAAAACGGCTGGATCTTTAGGTGTTTTGTTGTACAGAGGGATCTTGCTTGCAAGTCCAAAACTCCTGAAAGTGGTAACACAAGTAAATAGAGTGGTAAAACAAAGACATTCAGTGTGTCTCCTCAGTTCTCAATATTTGAGCAGTAATGTTGGCAAGTCTTGCTGCAGCTGTATAAATATTGGTCAGGCTAGATTTGGAGTATTGTGTACAGGTCAGCTTGCCCCATAACAGTAAGGATGCAGAAGGTCCCAGTGGAATACCTGGTAAGGCTCTGAAAACCTGTGCCAACCAACTAACAGGAGTATTAAAGGATATTTTCAATCTCTCACTGCTATGGGCAGAAGTTCCCACTTTCTTCAAAAAGGCAACAATTATACCAGTGCCAAAGAATAGTAATGTGGACTGCCTTAACGACTACCATCAGGTGCACTCAAGTCAAGTCAAGTCACTTTCATTGTCATTTCGACCATAACTGCTGGTACAATACAGAGTAAAAATAAGACAACGTTTTTCAGGACCATGGTGTTACATGACACAGTACAAAAACTACATTAAAAAAAACCAACACAGAGAAAGCTACACAAGACTACAGACCTACACAGGGACTGCGTAAAGTGCACAAAAACAGTGCAGGCATTACAATAAATAATAAACAGGACAATAGGACAAGGGGTCAGTCCAGGCTTTGAGTATTGAGGAGTCTAATAGCTTGGGGGAAGAAACTGTTACATAGTCTGGTGTGAGAGCCCGAATACTTCAGAGCCTTTTCCCAGACGGCAGGAGGGAGAAGAGATTGTATGAGGGGTGCATGGGATCCTTGATAATGCTGTTTCCTTTGCAGATGCAGCGTGTAGTGTAAATGTCTGTGATGGCAGGAAGAGAGATCCCGATGATCTTCTCAGCTGACCATACTATCCGCTTCAGAGTCTTGCGATTCGAGATGATGCAATTTCCGAACCAGGCACTGATGCAGCTGCTCAGGATGCTCTCATTACAACCCCTGTAGAATGTGATAAGGATGGGGGTTGGGAGATGGACTTTCCTCAGCCTTCGCAGAAAGCAGAGGAGTCACTCACATCACTCACTCACTCTCATCGACAGTGATGAAATGCTTTGAGAGGTTGGTTACGATCAGACTGAACCCCTGCCTCGGCCAGGACTTGGACCCACTGCAATTTGCCTATCGTTACAATAGGTCAATGGCAGACACAATCTCCATTGCTCTTAGCATGGCCTTAGACCACCAAGACAACACAAACACCTATGTCAGAATGCTGTTCATCAACTATAGCTCAGCATTTAATACCATCATTCCCACAATCCTGATTGAGAAGTTGCAGAACCTGAGCCTCTGTACCTTGCTCTGTAATTAGATCCTTGACTTTCTAACCGGAAGACCACAGTCTGTGCAGACTGGTGATAACCTATCCTCTTTGCTGACAGTCAACACTGGCACACTGGCTTCGCCCACTGCTTTACTCTCTGTATACACATGACCGTGGCTATGCATTGCTCAAATACCATCTACAAATTTGCTGACAATACAACCATTGTTGGCAGAATCTCAGATGGTGATGAGCGGGTGTACAGGAGTGAGATATACCAACAAGTGGAATGGTGCTGCAGCAACAACCTGGCACTCAACATCAGTAAGATGAAAGAGCCGATTGTGGACTTCAGGAAGGGTAAGACAAAGGAACACATACCAATCCTCATAGAGGGAACAGAAGTGGAGAGAGTGAACAACTTCAAGTTTCTGAGTGTCAAGATCTCTGAGGATCTAACCTGGTCCCAACATATTGATGCAGTTATAAAGAAGGCAAGACAGCGGCTATCCTTTATTAGGAGCTTGAAGCTATTTGGCATGTATACAAATACACTCAAAAATTTCTATAGTTGTACCGTGGAGAGCATTTTGACAGGCCGCATCACTGTCTGGTACGGAGGGGCTACTGCACAAGACCGAAAGAAGCTGCAGAAGGTTATAAATCTAGTCAGGTCCATCTTGGGCACTAGCCTACAAAGTACCAGGACATCTTGAGGGAGCGGTGTCTCAGAAAGGCAGCGTCCATTATTAAAGACCTCCAGCACCCAGGACATGCCCTTTTCTCACTGTTACCATCAGGTAGGAGATACAGATGCCTGAAGGCACACACTCAGTGATTCAGGAACAGCTTCTTCCCCTCTGCCGTCCGATTCCTGAATGGACTTTGAACTTTGGACATCACCTCACTTTTTTAATATGCAGGTTTTCTGTTTTTGGAGATGTTTTAATAAACTATTCAATGTGTATAGTTTACTTGTTTATTATTATATTTATTTTATTTATTTATTATTACTAGTTTTTCTTTCTCTGCTAGATTATGTATTGCATTGAACTGCTGCTAACAAATTTCACATCACATGCACATAATAAACCTAATTCTGATTCTGACTTTGAAGACGATGCAGAATAAGCACATAAGGGTTTGACTGGATTAGAGTATTAGCTATAAGGAGAAGTTGAACAAACTTGGATTGTTTTCTTTAAAGCAACAAGATTGAGGGACAACTTGATAGAATTTTATAAACTTAAAAGAGACAGTCTTTTATCTAGTATGGATGTATAAATACTTGAGGGAATAGGTGTAATGTGAGATGGGAGATGTCGAAGGATTAATCCCAGTGCCTCGGGCGAGTGTAGATAGGAATGGGATGATAGCATAGATGAATAAGTGGCTGAGGAGATGGTGTAGGGGACAGGGTTTCAAGTTCTTGTTGTCATGGTTGGGTCCATGAAGTCCACGTTCTGGTTCACAGTTGGGTCCATGGACTCTGGACTCCAGGTCTTCTGGCTGTCCGTTGTTTCAGTTGGGTTTAATCACAGGCACCTGATTCTCATATTGGGGCTAGAATATAAGTGGCCCTGGGGTCGAGTGTCATTGCTGGTTTGTCAGGTATCCCATCCTCGCCTCTGTGGGGTAAGTCAGGCCATTCTTGCTGTTACCCTATGGTGGGATCTGTCCCTTCCTGTCCTTACCTCCATTGGGTAAGTCAGGCCATCTTTGCTGTTACTCTGAGGCTGGACTGTTCCCTCCATTCCCTTGGAAGCCCTGCAGGCTACCCACGCCGGAAGCCCTGCCAGCAACCTCGCCTGCAACCTCGCCCGTATTGCCATCAAGTTCAGCTGCCAGAGTGAGACCGGAGCCTTGCCTTGCCAACAGAAGAAACTTTCTATCATTGAGCTTGGAACTGTCTATTTGTGTCCCTGTGTTTAGTGTCTGTGTACGAGTCCCGGCCCTATGCCCTGTCCCAAGGAGGGGTCCCAGCTCTGTGTTCTGTGTTCCTGTGTTCCAGTCCAAGGCTCGGAGGAGGTTCCATTCCGTGTCCGAGGCTCGGAGGAGATTCCATTCCATGTCCAAGGCTCAGAGGAGGTTCCATTCCGTGTCCAAGGCTCGGTGGAGATTCCATTCCGTGTCCAAGGCTCGGAGGAGGTTCCATTCCATGTCCAAGGCTCGGAGGAGGTTCCATTCCGTGTCCAAGGCTCGGTGGAGATTCCATTCCGTGTCCAAGGCTCGGAGGAGGTTCCATTCCGTGTCCAAGGCTCGGTGGAGGTTCCATTCCGTGTCCAAGGCTCGGAGGAGGTTCCATTCCGTGTCCAAGGCTCGGAGGAGGTTCCATTCCGTGTCCAAGGCTCGGAGGAGGTTCCATTCCGTGTCCAAGGCTCGGAGTAGGTTCCATTCCGTGTCCAAGGCTCGGAGGAGGTTCCATTCCATGTCCAAGGCTCGATGGAGGTTCCATTCCGTGTCCAAGGCTCGGTGCAGGTTCCATTCCGTGTCCAAGGCTCGGTGGAGATTCCATTCCGTGTCCAAGGCGCGGAGGAGGTTCCATTCCGTGTCCAAGGCTCGGTGGAGGTTCCATTCCGTGTCCAAGGCTCGATGGAGGTTCCATTCCGTGTCCAAGGATCGGAGTAGGTTCCATTCCGTGTCGAAGGCTCGGAGGAGGTTCCATTCCGTGTCCAAGGCTCGGTGGAGGTTCCATTCTGTGTCCAAGGCTCGGTGGAGATTCCATTCCGTGTCCAAGGCTCGATGGAGGTTCCATTCCGTGTCCAAGGATCGGAGGAGGTTCCATTCCGTGTCGAAGGCTCGGTGGAGGTTCCATTCCGTGTCCAAGGCTCGGTGGAGATTCCATTCCGTGTCCAAGGCTCGGTGGAGATTCCATTCCGTGTCCAAGGCTCGATGGAGGTTCCATTCCATGTCCAAGGCTCGGTGGAGATTCCATTCCGTGTCCAAGGATCGGAGGAGGTTCCATTCCGTGTCCAAGGATCGGAGGAGGTTCCATTCCGTGTCCAAGGATCGGAGGAGGTTCCATTCCATGTCCAAGGATTGGAGGAGGTTTCAATTCCATGTCCAAGGCTCGGAGGAGGTTCCATTCCGTGTCCAAGGCTCGGTGGAGGTTCCATTCCGTGTCCAAGGCTCGGTGGAGATTCCATTCCGTGTCCAAGGCTCGGAGGAGGTTCCATTCCGTGTCCAAGGCTCGGAGGAGGTTCCATTCCGTGTCCAAGGCTCGGAGTAGGTTCCATTCCGTGTCCAAGGCTCGGAGGCGGTTCCATTCCGTGTCCAAGGCTCGGAGGAGGTTCCATTCCATGTCCAAGGCTCGATGGAGGTTCCATTCCGTGTCCAAGGCACGGAGGAGGTTCCATTCCGTGTCCAAGGCTCGATGGAGGTTCCATTCTGTGTCCAAGGATCGGAGGAGGTTCCATTCCGTGTCCAAGGCTCGGAGGAGGTTCCATTCTGTGTCCAAGGATCGGAGGAGGTTCCATTCCGTGTCCAAGGATCGGAGGAGGTTTCCATTCCATGTCCAAGGCTCGGAGGAGGTTCCATTCCGTGTCCAAGGCTCGGAGGAGGTTCCATTCCATGTCCAAGGCTCGGTGGAGGTTCCATTCCGTGTCCAAGGCTCGGAGGAGGTTCCATTCCGTGTCGAAGGCTCGGAGGAGGTTCCATTCCGTGTCCAAGGCTCGGTGGAGATTCCATCCTGTGTCCAAGGCTCGGAGTAGGTTCCATTCCGTGTCCAAGGCTCGGTGGAGATTCCATTCCGTGTCCAAGGCTCGGAGTAGGTTCCATTCCGTGTCCAAGGCTCGGTGGAGATTCCATTCTGTGTCCAAGGCTCGGAGTAGGTTCCATTCCGTGTCCAAGGCTCGGTGGAGATTCCATTCCGTGTCCAAGGCTCGGTGGAGATTCCATTCCGTGTCCAAGGCTCGGTGGAGATTCCATTCCGTGTCCAAGGCTCGGTGGAGATTCCATTCCGTGTCCAAGGCTCGGTGGAGATTCCATTCCGTGTCCAAGGCTCGGTGGAGGTTCCATTCCGTGTCCAAGGCTCGGTGGAGGTTCCATTCCGTGTCCAAGGCTCGGAGGAGATTCCATTCTGTCCAAGGCTCGGTGGAGGTTCCATTCCGTGTCCAAGGCTCGGAGGAGGTTCCATTCCATGTCCAAGGCTCGGTGGAGGTTCCATTCCGTGTCCAAGGCTCGGAGGAGGTTCCATTCCGTGTCCAAGGCTCGGTGGAGGTTCCATTCCGTGTCCAAGGCTCGGTGGAGGTTCCATTCCGTGTCCAAGTCTCGGTGGAGATTCCATTCCGTGTCCAAGGCTCGGAGGAGGTTCCATTCCGTGTCCAAGGCTCGGAGGAGGTTCCATTCCATGTCCAAGGCTCGGAGGAGGTTCCATTCCGTGTCCAAGGCTCGGAGTAGGTTCCATTCCATGTCCAAGGCTCGGAGGAGGTTCCATTCCATGTCCAAGGCTCGATGGAGGTTCCATTCCGTGTCCAAGGATCGGAGGAGGTTCCATTCCGTGTCGAAGGCTCGGTGGAGGTTCCATTCCGTGTCCAAGGCTCGGTGGAGATTCCATTCCGTGTCCAAGGGTCGGAGGAGGTTCCATTCCGTGTCAAAGGCTCAGAGGAGGTTCCATTCCATGTCCAAGGCTCGGAGGAGGTTCCATTCCGTGTCCAAGGCTCGGTGGAGATTCCATTCCGTGTCCAAGGCTCGGAGGAGGTTCCATTCCGTGTCCAAGGCTCGGAGGAGGTTCCATTCCTTGTCCAAGGCTCGGAGGAGGTTCCATTCCGTGTCCAAGGCTCGGAGGAGGTTCCATTCCGTGTCCAAGGCTCGGTGGAGATTCCATTCTGTGTCCAAGGCTCGATGGAGGTTCCATTCCGTGTCCAAGGATCGGAGTAGGTTCCATTCCGTGTCGAAGGCTCGGAGGAGGTTCCATTCCATGTCGAAGGCTCGGTGGAGGTTCCATTCTGTGTCCAAGGCTCGGTGGAGATTCCATTCCGTGTCCAAGGCTCGATGGAGGTTCCATTCCGTGTCCAAGGATCGGAGGAGGTTCCATTCCGTGTCGAAGGCTCGGTGGAGGTTCCATTCCGTGTCCAAGGCTCGGTGGAGATTCCATTCCGTGTCCAAGGCTCGGTGGAGATTCCATTCCGTGTCCAAGGCTCGATGGAGGTTCCATTCCGTGTCCAAGGCTCGGTGGAGATTCCATTCCGTGTCCAAGGATCGGAGGAGGTTCCATTCCGTGTCCAAGGATCGGAGGAGGTTCCATTCCGTGTCCAAGGATCGGAGGAGGTTCCATTCCATGTCCAAGGATTGGAGGAGGTTTCCATTCCATGTCCAAGGCTCGGAGGAGGTTCCATTCCGTGTCCAAGGCTCGGTGGAGGTTCCATTCCGTGTCCAAGGCTCGGTGGAGATTCCATTCCGTGTCCAAGGCTCGGAGGAGGTTCCATTCCGTGTCCAAGGCTCAGAGGAGTTTCCATTCCATGTCCAAGGCTCGGAGGAGGTTCCATTCCGTGTCCAAGGCTCGA
This sequence comes from Hypanus sabinus, assembly GCF_030144855.1. Taxonomy (NCBI): domain Eukaryota; kingdom Metazoa; phylum Chordata; class Chondrichthyes; order Myliobatiformes; family Dasyatidae; genus Hypanus; species Hypanus sabinus. Next base: position 63,832 of record NW_026781756.1, read on the forward strand.
TGGAGGTTCCATTCCGTGTCCAAGGCACGGAGGAGGTTCCATTCCGTGTCCAAGGCTCGATGGAGGTTCCATTCCGTGTCCAAGGATCGGAGGAGGTTCCATTCCGTGTCCAAGGATCGGAGGAGGTTCCATTCCATGTCCAAGGCTCGGAGGAGGTTTCCATTCCGTGTCCAAGGCTCGGAGGAGGTTCCATTCCGTGTCCAAGGATCGGAGGAGGTTTCCATTCCATGTCCAAGGCTCGGAGGAGGTTCCATTCCGTGTCCAAGGCTCGGAGGAGGTTCCATTCCGTGTCCAAGGCTCGGAGGAGGTTCCATTCCATGTCGAAGGCTCGGAGGAGGTTCCATTCCGTGTCCAAGGATCGGTGGAGATTCCATTCTGTGTCCAAGGCTCGGTGGAGATTCCATTCCGTGTCCAAGGCTCGGTGGAGATTTCATTCCGTGTCCAAGGATCGGAGGAGGTTCCATTCCGTGTCGAAGGCTCGGAGGAGGTTCCATTCCGTGTCCAAGGCTCGGAGGAGGTTCCAGTCCGTGTCCAAGGCTCGGAGGAGGTTCCATTCCGTGTCGAAGGCTCGGAGGAGGTTCCATTCCGTGTCCAAAGATCGGTGGAGATTCCATTCTGTGTCCAAGGATCGGTGGAGATTCCATTCTGTGTCCAAGGCTCGGTGGAGATTCCATTCCGTGTCCAAGGCTCGGAGGAGGTTCCATTCCGTGTCCAAGGCTCGGTGGAGGTTCCATTCCATGTCCAAGGCTCGGTGGAGATTCCATTCCGTGTCGAAGGATCGGTGGAGGTTCCATTCCATGTCCAAGGCTCGGTGGAGATTCCATTCCGTGTCCAAGGCTCGGTGGAGGTTCCATTCCGTGTCCAAGGCTTGGTGGAGGTTCCATTCCGTGTCCAAGGCTCGGTGGAGGTTCCAGTCCATGTCCAAGGCTCGGTGGAGGTTCCATTCCGTGTCCGAGGCTCGGAGGAGATTCCATTCCGTGTCCAAGGCTCGGAGGAGGTTCCATTCCATGTCCAAGGCTCGGTGGAGATTCCATTCTGTGTCCAAGGCTCGGTGGAGGTTCCATTCCGTGTCCAAGGCTCGGAGGAGATTCCATTCTGTGTCCAAGGCTCGGAGGAGATTCCATTCCGTGTCCAAGGCTCGGTGGAGATTCCATTCCGTGTCCAAGGCTCGGTGGAGGTTCCATTCCGTGTCCAAGGCTCGGTGGAGATTCCATTCTGTGTCCAAGGCTCGGTGGAGATTCCATTCTGTGTCCAAGGCTCGGTGGAGATTCCATTCCGTGTCCAAGGCTCGGTGGAGGTTCCATTCCGTGTCCAAGGCTCGGTGGAGATTCCATTCTGTGTCCAATGCTCGGAGTAGGTTCCATTCTGTGTCCAAGGATCGGAGGAGGTTCCATTCTGTGTCCAAGGCTCGGAGTAGGTTCCATTCTGTGTCCAAGGATCGGAGGAGGTTCCATTCCGTGTCCAAGGCTCGGAGGAGGTTCCATTCCGTGTCCAAGGCTCGGAGGAGGTTCCATTCCGTGTCCAAGGCTCGGAGGAGGTTCCATTCCGTGTCCAAGGCTCGGTGGAGATTCCATTCTGTGTCCAAGGCTCGGTGGAGGTTCCATTCCGTGTCCAAGGCTCGGTGGAGATTCCATTCCGTGTCCAAGGCTCGGTGGAGGTTCCATTCCGTGTCCAAGGCTCGGAGGAGGTTCCATTCCGTGTCCAAGGCTCAGAGGAGGTTCCATTCCGTGTCCAAGGCTCGGTGGAGATTGCATTCCGTGTCCAAGGCGCGGAGGAGGTTCCATTCCGTGTCCAAGGCTCAATGGAGGTTCCATTCCGTGTCCAAGGATCGGAGGAGGTTTCCATTCCATGTCCAAGGCTCGATGGAGGTTCCATTCCGTGTCCAAGGCTCGGTGGAGGTTCCATTCCGTGTCCAAGGCTCGGTGGAGGTTCCAGTCCATGTCCAAGGCTCGGTGGAGATTCCATTCCGTGTCCGAGGCTCGGAGGAGATTCCATTCTGTGTCCAAGGCTCGGTGGAGGTTCCATTCCGTGTCCAAGGCTCGGTGGAGATTCCATTCCGTGTCCAAGGCTCGGTGGAGATTCCATTCTGTGTCCAAGGCTCGGTGGAGATTCCATTCCGTGTCCAAGGCTCGGAGGAGGTTCCATTCTGTGTCCAAGGATCGGAGGAGGTTCCATTCTGTGTCCAAGGCTCGGAGTAGGTTCCATTCTGTGTCCAAGGATCGGAGGAGGTTCCATTCCGTGTCCAAGGCTCGGAGGAGGTTCCATTCCGTGTCCAAGGCTCGGAGGAGGTTCCATTCCGTGTCCAAGGCTCGGAGGAGGTTCCATTCCGTGTCCAAGGCTCGGTGGAGATTCCATTCTGTGTCCAAGGCTCGGTGGAGGTTCCATTCCGTGTCCAAGGCTCGGTGGAGATTCCATTCCGTGTCCAAGGCTCGGTGGAGGTTCCATTCCGTGTCCAAGGCTCGGAGGAGGTTCCATTCCGTGTCCAAGGCTCAGAGGAGGTTCCATTCCGTGTCCAAGGCTCGGTGGAGATTGCATTCCGTGTCCAAGGCGCGGAGGAGGTTCCATTCCGTGTCCAAGGCTCAATGGAGGTTCCATTCCGTGTCCAAGGATCGGAGGAGGTTTCCATTCCATGTCCAAGGCTCGATGGAGGTTCCATTCCGTGTCCAAGGCTCGGTGGAGGTTCCATTCCGTGTCCAAGGCTCGGTGGAGGTTCCAGTCCATGTCCAAGGCTCGGTGGAGATTCCATTCCGTGTCCGAGGCTCGGAGGAGATTCCATTCTGTGTCCAAGGCTCGGTGGAGGTTCCATTCCGTGTCCAAGGCTCGGTGGAGATTCCTTTCCGTGTCCAAGGCTCGGTGGAGATTCCATTCTGTGTCCAAGGCTCGGTGGAGATTCCATTCCGTGTCCAAGGCTCGGAGGAGGTTCCATTCCGTGTCCAAGGCTCGGTGGAGGTTCCATTCCGTGTCCAAGGCTCGGTGGAGGTTCCATTCCGTGTCCAAGGCTCGGAGGAGGTTCCATTCCGTGTCCAAGGCTCGGAGGAGGTTCCATTCCGTGTCCAAGGCTCGGAGTAGGTTCCATTCCGTGTCCAAGGCTCGGAGGAGGTTCCATTCCGTGTCCAAGGCTCGGAGGAGGTTCCATTCCGTGTCCAAGGCTCGATGGAGGTTCCATTCCGTGTCCAAGGCACGGAGGAGGTTCCATTCCGTGTCCAAGGCTCGATGGAGGTTCCATTCCGTGTCAAAGGATCGGAGGAGGTTCCATTCCGTGTCCAAGGATCGGAGGAGGTTCCATTCCGTGTCCAAGGCTCGGAGGAGGTTCCATTCCGTGTCCAAGGATCGGAGGAGGTTTCCATTCCATGTCCAAGGCTCGGAGGAGGTTCCATTCCGTGTCCAAGGCTCGGAGGAGGTTCCATTCCGTGTCCAAGGCTCGGAGGAGGTTCCATTCCGTGTCGATGGCTCGGAGGAGGTTCCATTCCGTGTCCAAGGATCGGTGGAGATTCCATTCTGTGTCCAAGGCTCGGTGGAGATTCCATTCCGTGTCCAAGGCTCGGTGGAGATTTCATTCCGTGTCCAAGGATCGGAGGAGGTTCCATTCCGTGTCGAAGGCTCGGAGGAGGTTCCATTCCGTGTCCAAGGCTCGGAGGAGGTTCCATTCCGTGTCCAAGGCTCGGAGGAGGTTCCATTCCGTGTCGAAGGCTCGGAGGAGGTTCCATTCCGTGTCCAAGGATCGGTGGAGATTCCATTCTGTGTCCAAGGATCGGTGGAGATTCCATTCCGTGTCCAAGGCTCGGTGGAGATTGCATTCCGTGTCCAAGGCGCGGAGGAGGTTCCATTCCGTGTCCAAGGCTCAATGGAGGTTCCATTCCGTGTCCAAGGATCGGAGGAGGTTTCCATTCCATGTCCAAGGCTCGATGGAGGTTCCATTCCGTGTCCAAGGCTCGGTGGAGGTTCCATTCCGTGTCCAAGGCTCGGTGGAGGTTCCAGTCCATGTCCAAGGCTCGGTGGAGATTCCATTCCGTGTCCGAGGCTCGGAGGAGATTCCATTCTGTGTCCAAGGCTCGGTGGAGGTTCCATTCCGTGTCCAAGGCTCGGTGGAGATTCCATTCCGTGTCCAAGGCTCGGTGGAGATTCCATTCTGTGTCCAAGGCTCGGTGGAGATTCCATTCCGTGTCCAAGGCTCGGAGGAGGTTCCATTCCGTGTCCAAGGCTCGGTGGAGGTTCCATTCCGTGACCAAGGCTCGGTGGAGGTTCCATTCCGTGTCCAAGGCTCGGAGGAGGTTCCATTCCGTGTCCAAGGCTCGGAGGAGGTTCCATTCCGTGTCCAAGGCTCGGAGTAGGTTCCATTCCGTGTCCAAGGCTCGGAGGAGGTTCCATTCCGTGTCCAAGGCTCGGAGGAGGTTCCATTCCGTGTCCAAGGCTCGATGGACGTTCCATTCCGTGTCCAAGGCACGGAGGAGGTTCCATTCCGTGTCCAAGGCTCGATGGAGGTTCCATTCCGTGTCAAAGGATCGGAGGAGGTTCCATTCCGTGTCCAAGGATCGGAGGAGGTTCCATTCCGTGTCCAAGGCTCGGAGGAGGTTCCATTCCGTGTCCAAGGATCGGAGGAGGTTTCCATTCCATGTCCAAGGCTCGGAGGAGGTTCCATTCCGTGTCCAAGGCTCGGAGGAGGTTCCATTCCGTGTCCAAGGCTCGGAGGAGGTTCCATTCCGTGTCGAAGGCTCGGAGGAGGTTCCATTCCGTGTCCAAGGATCGGTAGAGATTCCATTCTGTGTCCAAGGCTCGGTGGAGATTCCATTCCGTGTCCAAGGCTCGGTGGAGATTTCATTCCGTGTCCAAGGATCGGAGGAGGTTCCATTCCGTGTCGAAGGCTCGGAGGAGGTTCCATTCCGTGTCCAAGGCTCGGAGGAGGTTCCATTCCGTGTCCAAGGCTCGGAGGAGGTTCCATTCCGTGTCGAAGGCTCGGAGGAGGTTCCATTCCGTGTCCAAGGATCGGTGGAGATTCCATTCTGTGTCCAAGGATCGGTGGAGATTCCATTCTGTGTCCAAGGCTCGGTGGAGATTCCATTCCGTGTCCAAGGCTCGGAGGAGGTTCCATTCCGTGTCCAAGGCTCGGTGGAGGTTCCATTCCATGTCCAAGGCTCGGTGGAGATTCAATTCCGTGTCGAAGGATCGGTGGAGGTTCCATTCCATGTCCAAGGCTCGGTGGAGATTCCATTCCGTGTCCAAGGCTCGGTGGAGGTTCCATTCCGTGTCCGAGGCTCGGAGGAGATTCCATTCCGTGTCCAAGGCTCGGAGGAGGTTCCATTCCATGTCCAAGGCTCGGTGGAGATTCCATTCTGTGTCCAAGGCTCGGTGGAGTTTCCATTCCGTGTCCAAGGCTCGGAGGAGATTCCATTCTGTGTCCAAGGCTCGGAGGAGATTCCATTCCGTGTCCAAGGCTCGGTGGAGATTCCATTCCGTGTCCAAGGCTCGGTGGAGATTCCATTCCGTGTCCAAGGCTCGGTGGAGGTTCCATTCTGTGTCCAAGGCTCGGTGGAGGTTCCATTCCGTGTCCAAGGCTCGGAGGAGATTCCATTCTGTGTCCAAGGCTCGGAGGAGATTCCATTCCGTGTCCAAGGCTCGGTGGAGATTCCATTCCGTGTCCAAGGCTCGGTGGAGGTTCCATTCCGTGTCCAAGGCTCGGTGGAGATTCCATTCTGTGTCCAAGGCTCGGTGGAGATTCCATTCTGTGTCCAAGGCTCGGTGGAGATTCCATTCCGTGTCCAAGGCTCGGTGGAGGTTCCATTCCGTGTCCAAGGCTCGGTGGAGATTCCATTCTGTGTCCAATGCTCGGAGTAGGTTCCATTCTGTGTCCAAGGATCGGAGGAGGTTCCATTCTGTGTCCAAGGCTCGGAGTAGGTTCCATTCTGTGTCCAAGGATCGGAGGAGGTTCCATTCCGTGTCCAAGGCTCGGAGGAGGTTCCATTCCGTGTCCAAGGCTCGGAGGAGGTTCCATTCCGTGTCCAAGGCTCGGTGGAGATTCCATTCTGTGTCCAAGGCTCGGTGGAGGTTCCATTCCGTGTCCAAGGCTCGGTGGAGATTCCATTCCGTGTCCAAGGCTCGGTGGAGGTTCCATTCCGTGTCCAAGGCTCGGAGGAGGTTCCATTCCGTGTCCAAGGCTCAGAGGAGGTTCCATTCCGTGTCCAAGGCTCGGTGGAGATTGCATTCCGTGTCCAAGGCGCGGAGGAGGTTCCATTCCGTGTCCAAGGCTCAATGGAGGTTCCATTCCGTGTCCAAGGATCGGAGGAGGTTTCCATGCCATGTCCAAGGCTCGATGGAGGTTCCATTCCGTGTCCAAGGCTCGGTGGAGGTTCCATTCCGTGTCCAAGGCTCGGTGGAGGTTCCAGTCCATGTCCAAGGCTCGGTGGAGATTCCATTCCGTGTCCGAGGCTCGGAGGAGATTCCATTCTGTGTCCAAGGCTCGGTGGAGGTTCCATTCCGTGTCCAAGGCTCGGTGGAGATTCCATTCCGTGTCCAAGGCTCGGTGGAGATTCCATTCTGTGTCCAAGGCTCGGTGGAGATTCCATTCCGTGTCCAAGGCTCGGAGGAGGTTCCATTCTGTGTCCAAGTATCGGAGGAGGTTCCATTCTGTGTCCAAGGCTCGGAGTAGGTTCCATTCTGTGTCCAAGGATCGGAGGAGGTTCCATTCCGTGTCCAAGGCTCGGAGGAGGTTCCATTCCGTGTCCAAGGCTCGGAGGAGGTTCCATTCCGTGTCCAAGGCTCGGAGGAGGTTCCATTCCGTGTCCAAGGCTCGGTGGAGATTCCATTCTGTGTCCAAGGCTCGGTGGAGGTTCCATTCCGTGTCCAAGGCTCGGTGGAGATTCCATTCCGTGTCCAAGGCTCGGTGGAGGTTCCATTCCGTGTCCAAGGCTCGGAGGAGGTTCCATTCCGTGTCCAAGGCTCAGAGGAGGTTCCATTCCGTGTCCAAGGCTCGGTGGAGATTGCATTCCGTGTCCAAGGCGCGGAGGAGGTTCCATTCCGTGTCCAAGGCTCAATGGAGGTTCCATTCCGTGTCCAAGGATCGGAGGAGGTTTCCATGCCATGTCCAAGGCTCGATGGAGGTTCCATTCCGTGTCCAAGGCTCGGTGGAGGTTCCATTCCGTGTCCAAGGCTCGGTGGAGGTTCCAGTCCATGTCCAAGGCTCGGTGGAGATTCCATTCCGTGTCCGAGGCTCGGAGGAGATTCCATTCTGTGTCCAAGGCTCGGTGGAGGTTCCATTCCGTGTCCAAGGCTCGGTGGAGATTCCATTCCGTGTCCAAGGCTCGGTGGAGATTCCATTCTGTGTCCAAGGCTCGGTGGAGATTCCATTCCGTGTCCAAGGCTCGGAGGAGATTCCATTCCGTGTCCAAGGCTCGGAGGAGATTCCATTCCGTGTCCAAGGCTCGGTGGAGGTTCCATTCCGTGTCCAAGGCTCGGTGGAGGTTCCATTCCGTGTCCAAGGCTCGGAGGAGGTTCCATTCCGTGTCCAAGGCTCGGAGGAGGTTCCATTCCGTGTCCAAGGCTCGGAGTAGGTTCAATTCCGTGTCCAAGGCTCGGAGGAGGTTCCATTCCGTGTCCAAGGCTCGGAGGAGGTTCCATTCCATGTCCAAGGCTCGATGGAGGTTCCATTCCGTGTCCAAGGCTCAGAGGAGGTTCCATTCCGTGTCCAAGGCTCGGTGGAGATTGCATTCCGTGTCCAAGGCGCGGAGGAGGTTCCATTCCGTGTCCAAGGCTCAATGGAGGTTCCATTCCGTGTCCACGGATCGGAGGAGGTTTCCATTCCATGTCCAAGGCTCGATAGAGGTTCCATTCCGTGTCCAAGGCTCGGTGGAGGTTCCATTCCGTGTCCAAGGCTCGGTGGAGGTTCCAGTCCATGTCCAAGGCTCGGTGGAGATTCCATTCCGTGTCCGAGGCTCGGAGGAGATTCCATTCTGTGTCCAAGGCTCGGTGGAGGTTCCATTCCGTGTCCAAGGCTCGGTGGAGATTCCATTCCGTGTCCAAGGCTCGGTGGAGATTCCATTCTGTGTCCAAGGCTCGGTGGAGATTCCATTCCGTGTCCAAGGCTCGGAGGAGGTTCCATTCTGTGTCCAAGGATCGGAGGAGGTTCCATTCTGTGTCCAAGGCTCGGAGTATGTTCCATTCCGTGTCCAAGGATCGGAGGAGGTTCCATTCCGTGTCCAAGGCTCGGAGGAGGTTCCATTCCGTGTCCAAGGCTCGGAGGAGGTTCCATTCCGTGTCCAAGGCGCGGAGGAGGTTCCATTCCGTGTCCAAGGCTCAATGGAGGTTCCATTCCGTGTCCAAGGATCGGAGGAGGTTTCCATTCCATGTCCAAGGCTCGATGGAGGTTCCATTCCGTGTCCAAGGCTCGGTGGAGGTTCCATTCCGTGTCCAAGGCTCGGTGGAGGTTCCAGTCCATGTCCAAGGCTCGGTGGAGATTCCATTCCGTGTCCGAGGCTCGGAGGAGATTCCATTCTGTGTCCAAGGCTCGGTGGAGGTTCCATTCCGTGTCCAAGGCTCGGTGGAGATTCCATTCCGTGTCCAAGGATCGGAGGAGGTTCCATTCTGTGTCCAAGGCTCGGAGTAGGTTCCATTCCGTGTCCAAGGCTCGGAGGAGGTTCCATTCTGTGTCCAAGGATCGGAGGAGGTTCCATTCTGTGTCCAAGGCTCGGAGTAGGTTCCATTCCGTGTCCAAGGATCGGAGGAGGTTCCATTCCGTGTCCAAGGCTCGGAGGAGGTTCCATTCCGTGTCCAAGGCTCGGAGGAGGTTCCATTCCGTGTCCAAGGCTCGGAGGAGGTTCCATTCCGTGTCCAAGGCTCGGTGGAGATTCCATTCTGTGTCCAAGGCTCGGTGGAGGTTCCATTCCGTGTCCAAGGCTCGGTGGAGATTCCATTCCGTGTCCAAGGCTCGGTGGAGGTTCCATTCCGTGTCCAAGGCTCGGAGGAGGTTCCATTCCGTGTCCAAGGCTCAGAGGAGGTTCCATTCCGTGTCCAAGGCTCGGTGGAGATTGCATTCCGTGTCCAAGGCGCGGAGGAGGTTCCATTCCGTGTCCAAGGCTCAATGGAGGTTCCATTCCGTGTCCAAGGATCAGAGGAGGTTTCCATTCCATGTCCAAGGCTCGATGGAGGTTCCATTCCGTGTCCAAGGCTCGGTGGAGGTTCCATTCCGTGTCCAAGGCTCGGTGGAGGTTCCAGTCCATGTCGAAGGCTCGGTGGAGATTCCATTCCGTGTCCGAGGCTCGGAGGAGATTCCATTCTGTGTCCAAGGCTCGGTGGAGGTTCCATTCCGTGTCCAAGGCTCGGTGGAGATTCCATTCCGTGTCCAAGGCTCGGTGGAGATTCCATTCTGTGTCCAAGGCTCGGTGGAGATTCCATTCCGTGTCCAAGGCTCGGAGGAGGTTCCATTCCGTGTCCAAGGCTCGGAGGAGATTCCATTGCGTGTCCAAGGCTCGGTGGAGGTTCCATTCCGTGTCCAAGGCTCGGTGGAGGTTCCATTCCGTGTCCAAGGCTCGGAGGAGGTTCCATTCCGTGTCCAAGGCTCGGAGGAGGTTCCATTCCGTGTCCAAGGCTCGGAGTAGGTTCCATTCCGTGTCCAAGGCTCGGAGGAGGTTCCATTCCGTGTCCCAGGCTCGGAGGAGGTTCCATTCCGTGTCCAAGGCTCGATGGAGGTTCCATTCCGTGTCCAAGGCACGGAGGAGGTTCCATTCCGTGTCCAAGGCTCGATGGAGGTTCCATTCCGTGTCCAAGGATCGGAGGAGGTTCCATTCCGTGTCCAAGGATCGGAGGAGGTTCCATTCCGTGTCCAAGGCTCGGAGGAGGTTCCATTCCGTGTCCAAGGATCGGAGGAGGTTTCCATTCCATGTCCAAGGCTCGGAGGAGGTTCCATTCCGTGTCCAAGGCTCGGAGGAGGTTCCATTCCGTGTCCAAGGCTCGGAGGAGGTTCCATTCCGTGCCGAAGGCTCGGAGGAGGTTCCATTCCGTGTCCAAGGATCGGTGGAGATTCCATTCTGTGTCCAAGGCTCGGTGGAGATTCCATTCCGTGTCCAAGGCTCGGTGGAGATTTCATTCCGTGTCCAAGGATCGGAGGAGGTTCCATTCCGTGTCGAAGGCTCGGAGGAGGTTCCATTCCGTTTCCAAGGCTCGGAGGAGGTTCCATTCCGTGTCCAAGGCTCGGAGGAGGTTCCATTCCGTGTCGAAGGCTCGGAGGAGGTTCCATTCCGTGTCCAAGGATCGGTGGAGATTCCATTCTGTGTCCAAGGATCGGTGGAGATTCCATTCTGTGTCCTAGGCTCGGTGGAGATTCCATTCCGTGTCCAAGGCTCGGAGGAGGTTCCATTCCGTGTCCAAGGCTCGGTGGAGGTTCCATTCCATGTCCAAGGCTCGGTGGAGATTCCATTCCGTGTCGAAGGATCGGTGGAGGTTCCATTCCATGTCCAAGGCTCGGTGGAGATTCCATTCCGTGTCCAAGGCTCGGTGGAGGTTCCATTCCGTGTCCAAGGCTTGGTGGAGGTTCCATTCCGTGTCCAAGGCTCGGTGGAGGTTCCAGTCCATGTCCAAGGCTCGGTGGAGGTTCCATTCCGTGTCCGAGGCTCGGAGGAGATTCCATTCCGTGTCCAAGGCTCGGAGGAGGTTCCATTCCATGTCCAAGGCTCGGTGGAGATTCCATTCTGTGTCCAAGGCTCGGTGGAGGTTCCATTCCGTGTCCAAGGCTCGGAGGAGATTCCATTCTGTGTCCAAGGCTCGGAGGAGATTCCATTCCGTGTCCAAGGCTCGGTGGAGATTCCATTCCGTGTCCAAGGCTCGGTGGAGATTCCATTCCGTGTCCAAGGCTCGGTGGAGGTTCCATTCTGTGTCCAAGGCTCGGTGGAGGTTCCATTCCGTGTCCAAGGCTCGGAGGAGATTCCATTCTGTGTCCAAGGCTCGGAGGAGATTCCATTCCGTGTCCAAGGCTCGGTGGAGGTTCCATTCCGTGTCCAAGGCTCGGTGGAGATTCCATTCTGTGTCCAAGGCTCGGTGGAGATTCCATTCTGTGTCCAAGGCTCGGTGGAGATTCCATTCCGTGTCCAAGGCTCGGTGGAGGTTCCATTCCGTGTCCAAGGCTCGGTGGAGATTCCATTCTGTGTCCAATGCTCGGAGTAGGTTCCATTCTGTGTCCAAGGATCGGAGGAGGTTCCATTCTGTGTCCAAGGCTCGGAGTAGGTTCCATTCTGTGTCCAAGGATCGGAGGAGGTTCCATTCCGTGTCCAAGTCTCGGAGGAGGTTCCATTCCATGTCCAAGGCTCGGAGGAGGTTCCATTCCGTGTCCAAGGCTCGGAGGAGGTTCCATTCCGTGTCCAAGGCTCGGTGGAGATTCCATTCTGTGTCCAAGGCTCGGTGGAGGTTCCATTCCGTGTCCAAGGCTCGGTGGAGATTCCATTCCGTGTCCAAGGCTCGGTGGAGGTTCCATTCCTTGTCCAAGGCTCGGAGGAGGTTCCATTCCGTGTCCAAGGCTCAGAGGAGGTTCCATTCCGTGTCCAAGGCTCGGTGGAGATTGCATTCCGTGTCCAAGGCGCGGAGGAGGTTCCATTCCGTGTCCAAGGCTCAATGGAGGTTCCATTCCGTGTCCAAGGATCGGAGGAGGTTTCCATTCCATGTCCAAGGCTCGATGGAGGTTCCATTCCGTGTCCAAGGCTCGGTGGAGGTTCCATTCCGTGTCCAAGGCTCGGTGGAGGTTCCAGTCCATGTCCAAGGCTCGGTGGAGATTCCATTCCGTGTCCGAGGCTCGGAGGAGATTCCATTCTGTGTCCAAGGCTCGGTGGAGGTTCCATTCCGTGTCCAAGGCTCGGTGGAGATTCCATTCCGTGTCCAAGGCTCGGTGGAGATTCCATTCTGTGTCCAAGGCTCGGTGGAGATTCCATTCCGTGTCCAAGGCTCGGAGGAGGTTCCATTCTGTGTCCAAGGATCGGAGGAGGTTCCATTCTGTGTCCAAGGCTCGGAGTAGGTTCCATTCTGTGTCCAAGGATCGGAGGAGGTTCCATTCCGTGTCCAAGGCTCGGAGGAGGTTCCATTCCGTGTCCAAGGCTCGGAGGAGGTTCCATTCCGTGTCCAAGGCTCGGAGGAGGTTCCATTCCGTGTCCAAGGCTCGGTGGAGATTCCATTCTGTGTCCAAGGCTCGGTGGAGGTTCCATTCCGTGTCCAAGGCTCGGTGGAGATTCCATTCCGTGTCCAAGGCTCGGTGGAGGTTCCATTCCGTGTCCAAGGCTCGGAGGAGGTTCCATTCCGTGTCCAAGGCTCAGAGGAGGTTCCATTCCGTGTCCAAGGCTCGGTGGAGATTGCATTCCGTGTCCAAGGCGCGGAGGAGGTTCCATTCCGTGTCCAAGGCTCAATGGAGGTTCCATTCCGTGTCCAAGGATCGGAGGAGGTTTCCATTCCATGTCCAAGGCTCGATGGAGGTTCCATTCCGTGTCCAAGGCTCGGTGGAGGTTCCATTCCGTGTCCAAGGCTCGGTGGAGGTTCCAGTCCATGTCCAAGGCTCGGTGGAGATTCCATTCCGTGTCCGAGGCTCGGAGGAGATTCCATTCTGTGTCCAAGGCTCGGTGGAGGTTCCATTCCGTGTCCAAGGCTCGGTGGAGATTCCATTCCGTGTCCAAGGCTCGGTGGAGATTCCATTCTGTGTCCAAGGCTCGGTGGAGATTCCATTCCGTGTCCAAGGCTCGGAGGAGGTTCCATTCCGTGTCCAAGGCTCGGAGGAGATTCCATTCCGTGTCCAAGGCTCGGTGGAGGTTCCATTCCGTGTCCAAGGCTCGGTGGAGGTTCCATTCCGTGTCCAAGGCTCGGAGGAGGTTCCATTCCGTGTCCAAGGCTCGGAGGAGGTTCCATTCCGTGTCCAAGGCTCGGAGTAGGTTCCATTCCGTGTCCAAGGCTCGGAGGAGGTTCCATTCCGTGTCCAAGGCTCGGAGGAGGTTCCATTCCATGTCCAAGGCTCGATGGAGGTTCCATTCCGTGTCCAAGGCACGGAGGAGGTTCCATTCCGTGTCCAAGGCTCGATGGAGGTTCCATTCCGTGTCCAAGGATCGGAGGAGGTTCCATTCCGTGTCCAAGGATCGGAGGAGGTTCCATTCCGTGTCCAAGGCTCGGAGGAGGTTCCATTCCGTGTCCAAGGATCGGAGGAGGTTTCCATTCCATGTCCAAGGCTCGGAGGAGGTACAATTCCGTGTCCAAGGCTCGGAGGAGGTTCCATTCCGTGTCCAAGGCTCGGAGGAGGTTCCATTCCGTGTCGAAGGCTCGGAGGAGGTTCCATTCCGTGTCCAAGGATCGGTGGAGATTCCATTCTGTGTCCAAGGCTCGGTGGAGATTCCATTCCGTGTCCAAGGCTCGGTGGAGATTTCATTCCGTGTCCAAGGATCGGAGGAGGTTCCATTCCGTGTCGAAGGCTCGGAGGAGGTTCCATTCCGTGTCCAAGGCTCGGAGGAGGTTCCATTCCGTGTCCAAGGCTCGGAGGAGGTTCCATTCCGTGTCGAAGGCTCGGAGGAGGTTCCATTCCGTGTCCAAGGATCGGTGGAGATTCCATTCTGTGTCCAAGGATCGGTGGAGATTCCATTCTGTGTCCAAGGCTCGGTGGAGATTCCATTCCGTGTCCAAGGCTCGGTGGAGGTTCCATTCCATGTCCAAGGCTCGGTGGAGATTCCATTCCGTGTCGAAGGATCGGTGGAGGTTCCATTCCATGTCCAAGGCTCGGTGGAGATTCCATTCCGTGTCCAAGGCTCGGTGGAGGTTCCATTCCATGTCCAAGGCTCGGTGGAGATTCCATTCCGTGTCGAAGGATCGGTGGAGGTTCCATTCCATGTCCAAGGCTCGGTGGAGATTCCATTCCGTGTCCAAGGCTCGGTGGAGGTTCCAATCCGTGTCCAAGGCTTGGTGGAGGTTCCATTCCGTGTCCAAGGCTCGGTGCAGGTTCCAGTTCATGTCCAAGGCTCGGTGGAGATTCCATTCTGTGTCCAAGGCTCGGTGGAGATTCCATTCTGTGTCCAAGGCTCGGTGGAGATTCCATTCCGTGTCCAAGGCTCGGAGTAGGTTCCATTCCGTGTCCAAGGCTCGGTGGAGATTCCATTCAGTGTCCAAGGCTCGGAGTAGGTTCCATTCCGTGTCCAAGGCTCGGTGGAGATTCCATTCCGTGTCCAAGGCTCGGAGTAGGTTCCATTCCATGTCCAAGGCTCGGTGGAGATTCCATTCCGTGTCCAAGGCTCGGTGGAGATTCCATTCCGTGTCCAAGGCTCGGTGGAGATTCCATTCCGTGTCCAAGGCTCGGAGTAGGTTCCATTCCGTGTCCAAGGCTCGGTGGAGATTCCATTCTGTGTCCAAGGCTCGGAGTAGGTTCCATTCCGTGTCCAAGGCTCGGTGGAGATTCCATTCCGTGTCCAAGGCTCGGAGTAGGTTCCATTCCATGTCCAAGGCTCGGTGGAGATTCCATTCCGTGTCCAAGGCTCGGTGGAGATTCCATTCCGTGTCCAAGGCTCGGTGGAGATTCCATTCCGTGTCCAAGGCTCGGTAGAGGTTCCATTCCGTGTCCAAGGCTTGGTGGAGGTTCCATTCCGTGTCCAAGGCTCGGTGGAGGTTCCAGTCCATGTCCAAGGCTCGGTGGAGGTTCCATTCCGTGTCCGAGGCTCGGAGGAGATTCCATTCCGTGTCCAAGGCTCGGTGGAGATTCCATTCCGTGTCCAAGGCTCGGTGGAGGTTCCATTCCATGTCCAAGGCTCGGTGGAGATTCCATTCTGTGTCCAAGGCTCGGTGGAGATTCCATTCTGTGTCCAAGGCTCGGTGGAGATTCCATTCCGTGTCCAAGGCTCGGAGTAGGTTCCATTCCGTGTCCAAGGCTCGGTGGAGATTCCATTCTGTGTCCAAGGCTCGGAGTAGGTTCCATTCCGTGTCCAAGGCTCGGTGGAGATTCCATTCCGTGTCCAAGGCTCGGAGTAGGTTCCATTCCATGTCCAAGGCTCGGTGGAGATTCCATTCCGAGTCCAAGGCTCGGTGGAGATTCCATTCCGTGTCCAAGGCTCGGTGGAGATTCCATTCCGTGTCCAAGGCTCGGAGTAGGTTCCATTCCGTGTCCAAGGCTCGGTGGAGATTCCATTCTGTGTCCAAGGCTCGGAGTAGGTTCCATTCCGTGTCCAAGGCTCGGTGGAGATTCCATTCCGTGTCCAAGGCTCGGAGTAGGTTCCATTCCATGTCCAAGGATCGGTGGAGATTCCATTCTGTGTCCAAGGATCGGTGGAGATTCCATTCTGTGTCCAAGGCTCGGTGGAGATTCCATTCCGTGTCCAAGGCTCGGTGGAGGTTCCATTCCATGTCCAAGGCTCGGTGGAGATTCCATTCCGTGTCGAAGGATCGGTGGAGGTTCCATTCCATGTCCAAGGCTCGGTGGAGATTCCATTCCGTGTCCAAGGCTCGGTGGAGGTTCCATTCCATGTCCAAGGCTCGGTGGAGATTCCATTCCGTGTCGAAGGATCGGTGGAGGTTCCATTCCATGTCCAAGGCTCGGTGGAGATTCCATTCCGTGTCCAAGGCTCGGTGGAGGTTCCAATCCGTGTCCAAGGCTTGGTGGAGGTTCCATTCCGTGTCCAAGGCTCGGTGCAGGTTCCAGTTCATGTCCAAGGCTCGGTGGAGATTCCATTCTGTGTCCAAGGCTCGGTGGAGATTCCATTCTGTGTCCAAGGCTCGGTGGAGATTCCATTCCGTGTCCAAGGCTCGGAGTAGGTTCCATTCCGTGTCCAAGGCTCGGTGGAGATTCCATTCAGTGTCCAAGGCTCGGAGTAGGTTCCATTCCGTGTCCAAGGCTCGGTGGAGATTCCATTCCGTGTCCAAGGCTCGGAGTAGGTTCCATTCCATGTCCAAGGCTCGGTGGAGATTCCATTCCGTGTCCAAGGCTCGGTGGAGATTCCATTCCGTGTCCAAGGCTCGGTGGAGATTCCATTCCGTGTCCAAGGCTCGGAGTAGGTTCCATTCCGTGTCCAAGGCTCGGTGGAGATTCCATTCTGTGTCCAAGGCTCGGAGTAGGTTCCATTCCGTGTCCAAGGCTCGGTGGAGATTCCATTCCGTGTCCAAGGCTCGGAGTAGGTTCCATTCCATGTCCAAGGCTCGGTGGAGATTCCATTCCGTGTCCAAGGCTCGGTGGAGATTCCATTCCGTGTCCAAGGCTCGGTGGAGATTCCATTCCGTGTCCAAGGCTCGGTAGAGGTTCCATTCCGTGTCCAAGGCTTGGTGGAGGTTCCATTCCGTGTCCAAGGCTCGGTGGAGGTTCCAGTCCATGTCCAAGGCTCGGTGGAGGTTCCATTCCGTGTCCGAGGCTCGGAGGAGATTCCATTCCGTGTCCAAGGCTCGGTGGAGATTCCATTCCGTGTCCAAGGCTCGGTGGAGGTTCCATTCCATGTCCAAGGCTCGGTGGAGATTCCATTCTGTGTCCAAGGCTCGGTGGAGATTCCATTCTGTGTCCAAGGCTCGGTGGAGATTCCATTCCGTGTCCAAGGCTCGGAGTAGGTTCCATTCCGTGTCCAAGGCTCGGTGGAGATTCCATTCTGTGTCCAAGGCTCGGAGTAGGTTCCATTCCGTGTCCAAGGCTCGGTGGAGATTCCATTCCGTGTCCAAGGCTCGGAGTAGGTTCCATTCCATGTCCAAGGCTCGGTGGAGATTCCATTCCGAGTCCAAGGCTCGGTGGAGATTCCATTCCGTGTCCAAGGCTCGGTGGAGATTCCATTCCGTGTCCAAGGCTCGGAGTAGGTTCCATTCCGTGTCCAAGGCTCGGTGGAGATTCCATTCTGTGTCCAAGGCTCGGAGTAGGTTCCATTCCGTGTCCAAGGCTCGGTGGAGATTCCATTCCGTGTCCAAGGCTCGGAGTAGGTTCCATTCCATGTCCAAGGCTCGGTGGAGATTCCATTCCGTGTCCAAGGCTCGGTGGAGATTCCATTCCGTGTCCAAGGCTCGGTGGAGATTCCATTCCGTGTCCAAGGATCGGAGGAGGTTCCATTCCGTGTCGAAGGCTCGGAGGAGGTTCCATTCCGTGTCGAAGGCTCGGAGGAGGTTCCATTCCGTGTCCAAGGCTCGGAGGAGATTCCATTCTGTGTCCAAGGCTCGGTGGAGATTCCATTCCGTGTCCAAGGCTCGGTGGAGATTCCATTCCGTGTCCAAGGCTCGGTGGAGATTCCATTCCGTGTCCAAGGCTCGGTGGAGATTCCATTCCGTGTCCAAGGCTCGGTGGAGGTTCCATTCCGTGTCCAAGGCTCGGTGGAGGTTCCATTCCGTGTCCAAGGCTCCGAGGAGATTCCATTCTGTGTCCAAGGCTCGGTGGAGGTTCCATTCCATGTCCAAGGCTCGGAGGAGGTTCCATTCCATGTCCAAGGCTCGGTGGAGGTTCCATTCCGTGTCCAAGGCTCGGTGGAGGTTCCATTCCGTGTCCAAGGCTCGGAGGAGGTTCCATTCCGTGTCCAAGGCTCGGTGGAGGTTCCATTCCGTGTCCAAGTCTCGGTGGAGGTTCCATTCCGTGTCCAAGTCTCGGTGGAGATTCCATTCTGTGTCCAAGGCTCGGAGGAGGTTCCATTCCGTGTCCAAGGCTCGGTGGAGGTTCCATTCCGTGTCCGAGGCTCGGAGGAGATTCCATTCCATGTCCAAGGCTCGGAGGAGGTTCCATTCCATGTCCAAGGCTCGGTGGAGATTCCATTCCGTGTCCAAGGCTCGGTGGAGGTTCCATTCCATGTCCAAGGCTCGGTGGAGATTCCATTCCGTGTCCAAGGCTCGGTGGAGGTTCCATTCCGTGTCCAAGGCTCGATGGAGGTTCCATTCCGTGCCCAAGGCTCGGTGGAGGTTCCATTCCGTGTCCAAGGCTCGGTGGAGATTCCATTCCGTGTCCAAGGCTCGGTGGAGGTTCCATTCTGTGTCCAAGGCTCGGTGGAGGTTCCATTCTGTGTCCAAGGCTCGGTGGAGGTTCCATTCCGTGTCCAAGGCTCGGTGGAGGTTCCATTCCGTGTCCAAGGCTCGGAGGAGGTTCCAGTCCATGTCCAAGTCCAAGTCATAGCCTAGGCCCTGAGTCCTGGTCTCGTCCAGGACTAGTGTCCGTGTCCAGCTACGCTTCTCCCCGCTTCTGCTTTGCTCTCCCTCGACCTGGGCTCTGTGTTCCTGCTCTCCCTCAATCAAGATCAAGTCTGAGTTTCATGTCCTCGTCCAGCCCTGGAGTCCCACATCCTGCCCCCACGTCCAGTCCTGTTGCCTTGCCACGTCTAGTCCTTGCCTGGATCCGGAGTCACAGGTCCCTGTCCAGTCTCTGGCTCGGATTCCTTGTCCAGGTTCCTAGTTCCCAGTTCCCAGCTCCTAGTTCCTGGTCCAGGTCCCACTTTCCTACTCTAGTCCTAGCCCATGCCCTGTCTCCTAGTCTTGTCCAGGGCCTGTGTCTTGTCCAGTGTCGTTTCTTCCCCACTTCCTTTGCTTTCTTGATACACCTAGTCCTCTCCCTAGTACTTCAGTGGCTGTGTCTTGCATTTGGGTCCGTTCTCAGCGCCCACCTTATGACACTTGTATCTTTGGAACCATTTCTGGGGAAGAGGTGACTTGTACAAGAGGACGGGATGCATCTGAACTGGAGGGGGAAACTAATACCTCCGCTGGGAGGTTTGCTAATCCTATACAGAAGTTCAAGCTAGTCTTGCAGGAAGCAAGGAACTGGAGCACCAGGTCAGTAAGTGATGGAAGGTAGATGTCAGAGAACTATTGAAAGACAAAATTGAAATTACAAGTATGATGGATCAGATAGTTTGAAGTGTGTTTATTTTAATGCTAGGACTATTATGGGTAAAGGTGGTGAACTTAGAACACAGATGTTGTGGACATTACTGAAACTTAGTTGAGAGAGGAGCAGAAATGGGTAATCAATGTACCAGGTTTTTGAAGTTTTAGAAAAGTTGGAGAAGGGGGTAAAAGAGAAGGAGGGTTTGCACTGCTAATCAGGAACAGTATTACAGTTGTACTCAGGGGAGACATAATGGAGAGTTCAGACACTGAGTCCATTTGGGATTTGGTTAGAACTCAAGAATAGAAAAGGTACAACCATACTAATCAGATTTTACTACAAACCCCCTAGTAGGCACAGGAACAGATATGTAGCCAAATTAAGGAAATGCGTAAAAATGATAAGGCTGTTGTCATGAGGGATTTCAGCTTCTGTAATATAAAATGGAACATTCTTAGTGGAAAGGGTTTTGATGTGTCAGAATTTGTTTAATGTTTCCAGGAGGATTTCTTCAATCAATATGTGGAGGGTCCAATGACAGGAGGGGCTGTGCAAAACCTGGTGTTGGCTAATGAGCCAAGCCAGGCAACTGATATTTCAGTTGGTGAGCAGCTAGGGAACAATAACCACAACTCCTTAACTTTCAGGATAGTGGTGAAAAGAAATAACTACATTCTACAAATCAGTGAATTTGAATGAAACAAGGACAACGGAATTAGACAAGCCAATTGACTTTGCTTTGCCATATAACTGAAGGAAGTGGAGGGTGCCATTTTGTGAAGTGACACTGCATCCTCCATCTTGTGAACTGGCTTGATCAGATTTTACAGTAGACAATGATGCTCCAGGTAACCCTCTGGATGAGAGATCATTTCCAAATAAGAAGTTACTTGTGAAATGATTTTTGATATCAGATACATGTTTGTGAATAGTGTAATCTCTCTCTGCCCCAAGTGATTCGACCTGGTTTGACTGCCTTGAACCAGTCAGTCAAAGAGAACACAGAACCATAAATTACCAGTTATCACTTGCAGAAAAAGTGCTGGTTTGGATCAGAACCAATAAAAAGGTGTTAAAGTTCAGCTGGATGACCCACAGCCAATAACACTGAAACGTGATATTTGAAATGGTAGGGATTGTATATAAAAGCAGCCACTTCGGGTGCTCTAACAGTGATAACCCCAGTCACCAGAGACCCACCATTGTGGATGTGAAGGAACCCATGGACATGAAACAATCAGAGGAATACATTGCCAGCATGAATTACTTTTAATGATATTACCTTTTCTATTCTTTGAGTGTTCATGGATGGTCAGGTGTTACATACCCCGTAACTGGGTGTCTTACCAGTAAAGATAGAAGTATCCATTGGAGTCTGGTACTATTTTCAAAACAGTGTTTATGAGTAAAATATACAAATCAATATCAACAATGCAAATATACAGATAATACACGTTAGCAATACTAAACCTATAAGTGTGGGTATAATAATAATAATCAATAATAAACAAGCTCTATTGTTGTCTAGGGGATAATGAATTATCATGGGAAAGTGTAAAGTTCAGTTCAGTTCATGTAGGCTGAGGTAGTTGTTGATTCTTTTGTTGTAACCGTTGGAGGGAGAGAGAGAGAGAGAGAGAGAGAGAGAGAGAGAGAGGGGGCGAGCAAACAGTGACAGCTACTGTCAGTCAAACCTTCCTTTGCTTTCTTGATCCATCGATGTGATGTTGTGGCCATTCAGGTATGACCCCTCTGTCCTTTAGCTAGAACGTTCTTCTTTGGTGGACTCGTCACCCAGACAAGGGTGGACACACACACTAGCCCCACCAGCCTCGCTCTAAACACTGAGTTAAAATTGACCGATCCTTCATTCGGTCTCCGATGCCCCACACTTTCTCGTGGGTTCCAACACTTAAGCAGTGCTCACTAGTGTGTCTCTTGGTGCGTCTCAGGGGTGTCTCCCCAGAGCTCACTTTTATCCCTACTCACGGGGTCTCAGGTGTCAATCAGTTTTGAATGGCTTAGTCCATCAAACCAGCCCACTCTGGCTGTCCACTGAGGAATTTTAATGAACAGAATGGTACCAAGTAAACAGCCCTCTCCAAAAGACATAACAGTAAATCAATGGCTCCTCTCCTCTCTCTTATCAGCAACAGAAGTTCCAACTTGTCTTCCTCTTATCTGTGTGTGTTTCTCACTCATTCTCTCTCATGAGCAGTGTGGTAACAGTAACCGTTTGTGATTCTCCCGGGGGGTGGGGGGAACATGGGCAACTCTGTAACTCTGTACCCTTCTGCCCATCAGAGTTGTTCATCCTTCGTGACACAGGAAAACTTAGTATTTGTGCACACAGGGACTCGGTTATGTAAATTCACAGGTTATTACTTGTTGGCAATTACAGATTCTCTCTGTGCCTCTCCAATCATTATTAGTAAGGGGTAGATCCTTGAAAGAATAGCTACAACTAAGGATAGGTATGGTCCCTGTGCATAAGTTTTAAGCTGAAGTAGGGCAAATTACAACGTTGGTAGGCAGCAACTAAGTAGAGTTAATTGGGAACACGTTTTTTTTCTGGACAACTGAAGAGTGTTTAAAGATCAATTGCACTGAGTACAGGAGAGGTATGTTCCTGTTAGAAGGAAGGACAAGGATGGAAAGGTGTCCAGAGAGGTGATGAATTTAGTCAAGAGGAAAAAGAGCAAGTATGTAAAGCTTTGGAAGTTAGGATCAAATGGAGTACACGGGAAATATAAGGAAGCCAGAAAAGAACTAAAGAGGGAATTAGGAAAGCCAAGAGGGGCCATGAAAAGTCCTTGGCAAGTAGGAATAAGGTGCATCTCATGGCATTCAATACATACATCAAGCACTAGCGGATAACTAGGGAGAAGGTAGAACCACTCCAGAATAAGGAGGGAGAACTTACCTGGATGCTGAGAATGTGAGTGAGGTACCTAATGAGAACTTCAGTAATTACCAAGGAAAAGGCCATGGTGGACCAGGAGATCAGTGCTGAATGTCTAAATATGTTAGGGCATTTAGTGGTCAAGGAGAAGGAGGGATTGGGCCTCCTAATGAGTATTAAGGTGGATATTCCCAGGGCCTGATGGGATTTACTCCTGGTTATTGAAGGAGGCAAGAGACAAGATTGCTGGGGCCTTGACCAGTATCTTCATGACCTCTCTAGGACATGTTTGTAAGATCCTGGAGGACGGGTGAGTGGCTAATGTTATCCCACTAATTAAGAACAGAACAAGGGAAAATCTTGGGAACTGCAGACTTATGAATCTCATGTCAGTTGTAGGAAAGTTGTTGGAGAAAATTCTGGGGGTTAGGATATATGAATGTTTGGAAATTGTTGGTCTAATTAGGAAGATCCAGCATGGTATTGTGTGTGGCATGGAACATACAAAATCTGTAGCACATTGCAAGACCTTTGGCCCATAATGTTGTGCTGATCATGTAACATGCTCTAGAAGCTGCCTAGAATTTCCCTATTGCATAGCCCTCTATTTTTCTGAGCTCCATGTATCTATCTAAGAGTCTGTTTGACAAACTTACTGGAGTTCTTTGAGGACATAATGAGTGCAGTGGATAGAAGAGAACAGGTGGATGTCATATACTTGGATTTCCAGGTGTTCAATAAGGTGCCGCACAAGAGACTTAGAAATAAGATACAGATGCATGGAGTCAGAGGAAGTGTATTGGCATGGATAGTGGATTGGTTAACCAATAGGAGGCAGAGAGTTGTTATAAATGGGTGTTTCTCTGGTTGGAAGTCAGTGGTGAGTGTGGTGCCGCAGGGGTCGGTGCTTGGCCTGCAGCTGTTCACCATTTATGTTGATGATTTGGAAGAGGGGACTGAGGGTAGCACAGCACTCAACTGAGTGAAAAGCCAATTGTACAGAGGATGTAGAGAGTCTACAGAGGGTTATAGCTGGATTAAGTGAGTGGGCCAAGATTTGGCAGATGGGAATACAATGTTGGTAAGTGTGCAATCATCCACTTTGGAAGGAATAATAGAGGAGCAAATTATTAGTTAAATGGTGAGAGATTGCAGCATGCTGATGTGCAGAGGAACTTGGGAGTGCTTGTTCATGAATTGCAAAAAGTTGGCTTGCAGGTACAACAGGCTATTAAGAAGGCAAACAGAATGTTGGCCTTCATTGCCAGAGGGATTGAATTCAAGAGCAGGGAGGTCATGTTGCAACTATACAGGGTACAGGTGAGGCTGTACCTGGAGTACTGTGTGCAGTTCAGGTCTCCATACTTGAGGAAGGATACACTGGCTTTGGAGGCAGTGCAGAGGATGTTCACCAGGTTGGTTCCAGGGATGAAGGGGTTAACTCATGAGGAACAATTGAGTTGCCTGGGACTATACTCTCTGGAGTTCAAAGAATGAGAGGGGATCTGACAGAAACATACACAATTTTGAAAGGGATAGCTAAGGTAGAAGCAGGAAATTTGTTTCCATTGGTAGGTGAGACTGGAACGAGGGGACATTGCCTCAAGCTTCAGGGGAGAAGATTAGGATGGAGAGGAGGAGAAATTGTTTTTCCCAGAGAGTGGTGAATCTGTGGAATTCTGTGCCCAGGGAAGCAGTTGAGGCTTCCTCACTAAATATTCTTAAGAAACAGTTAGATAGGTTTTGACATAGCAAGGAAATTAAGGGTTATGGGGAAAAGGCAGATAGATGGAACTGAGTTTACAGACAGATCAGCGATGATGTTATTGAATGGTGGGGCAGGCTGAATGGGCCGGATGGCCTACTCCTGCTCCTATTTCTTATGTTCTTATGTTAAAAGACCCGATTTTATCTGCTTCTACCACCTTCCCTGGCAGTGGATTCCACACACCCGCTACTCTCTGTGTGGAAAACTTCCCTCTGAAATCTCCTTTGTACTTACTTCCAAGCACCTTAAAACTATGCCCCCTCATATTAGCCATTTCAGTGCTGGGAAATGCCTCTGACTATTCACAGAATCAATGCCTCTCATCCTCTTATACACCTCTATCAGGTCAGCTCTCATCCTCCGTCACTCCAAGGAGGAAAGGCCAAGTTCACTCAACCTTTTCTCATAAGGCAACATCCTTGTAAATCTCTTCTGCATTCTCTCTATAGCATCCACATCCTTCCTATAGTGAGGTGACCAGAACTGACCACAGTTCTCCATGGGGTCTAACTAAGGTCTTATACCTCACAGTTCTTGAACTTAATCCCATGGTTGATGAACACCAGCACTTCATACACCTTCTTAATAACACTGTCTACCTGCGCAGCAGCTTTGAATGTCTTATGGACGTGGACCCCAAGATCTCTCTGATCCTTCATACTGCCAAGAGTCTTACCACTAATGTTATATTCTGGCTTCAAAGTTGACCTATCGAAAAGAACCAACGCACTTATCTGGGATGAGCTCCATCTGCCTTTTCTCAGCCCAGTTCTGCATCCTATCGATGTCCCACTATAATCTCTAACAATCCTCCAGACTATCCACAACACCCCGAGTTTTGTATCAACCGCAAACTTACTAACCTTCCCTTCTACTTCTTCATCCAGGTCATTTATAAAAATCGTAAACAGGAGGGTTCCCAGAACAGATCCCTGCGGAACACCATCCTCCATGCAGAATAAGACCCATCCACAACCACCCTTTGTCTTCAGTGGGCAAGCCAATTCTGGATCCACAAAGCAAGGTCCCCTTGGATCCCATGCCTCATTATTTTCTGAATGAGCCTCACATGGGGAACCTTATCATGGGGCAGGTTGTGTCTTATCAACTTGATTGTGCTTTTAGACAAGGTGATGAGGCAGATTGATGATGGTTGGCAGTGAATGTTGCCGACATAGATTTTAGTAAGATGTTTGAGAAAGATTTTCAAAGGCCGCTAATCCAGAAGATTAAGATGCATGGGGTCTGAGACAAATTGCCTGTTTGGATTCAAAACTGGTTTGCACATAAAAAACAGAGGGTAGGCTTTAAAGAGGCTTATGCAAGTTGGAGGTCTGTAATTAGTAGTGTTCTGCAGGAATCTTTGCTGGGATCTCAGCTGTTTGTGATGTATATGAATGACCTGGATGAAAATGTAGATGGTTGGGTTAGTGAGACACTGCACCCTGGCTGGACAAATGCAAGGAGACAGTACATTGTTAAAGACAGGATCCATAACAGTGTTACTGAGCAGAGAGTTCTTGGGATTCAAGTTCATAGCTCCTTGAAAGTGGCCACACAGGGCAAAAACATTTTAAGACCGTAAGGTATAAGATCAGAACTAGGCCTTTTGACCCATTGAGTCTGCTGCGCTATTTCATCATGACTAATCCAACTTTCCTCAAGCCCCAGTCTACTGGCTTCTCCCCGTATCCTTCATGCCCTGGCCAATCAAGAATCTATCATTCTCTACATTTAATCTGCATAAAGGCTTGGCATCCATCACTCTCTGGCTAAAGAAATTCCTCCTTATCTCCAGCTGCAGGGTCTGTTCCAGTACTATGTTCTATGAAATTTTTTATTCATTTTAATGCACTTCAATCACATATCTAATCAATCATCTATCATGCAATAAGCAGATTTGGAAAATTGGTATTGCCAACAAAGGATTTCCAGAATTTGGAGCATATGAGTAGAATCAGATGTTGTAGGATCTCAAGAGTATACTCCAGATTTGAATTCATACGTAGATTTAAAATCAATGGAGCATGAGAGGCAGGCCAAAGCTGGGTTTCTCTCCTCCCCCATTTGGGTGTGTCTGTGACTTCATCTGTTGAAGTTCTGCTAAATGATCTCAGTAGTATGAAAAGGAAGAGAACAGTGCCTGAGTGAGATTACCACTGAACAGTTACAGTTCAACACTTTTGAGAACACAATGCAACTGGGATACAGCTACCTTATGCTTGGTATGTTAAGTGAAATTGATCTCAGAAAGATTACTCTGTAACAGTGTTTTACCATTTTTAGACATGTAAAGTTAGTACTTTTTTCTGTATGAATGAATATTTTCTTGTTTGACCTTTCTCTCACTGTCACTCTCATAAGAATGCAATTCCCCTTGCCTCATCTGTTTAAGAAATCATTCCTTCTTTTTCTCTTAAAATATATTAGATAATTAGACTTTGACATGGCTCTGCAATCTTTGGTGTGAATGTTTATGTCCTTACTCTTTGCTTCTTTCAGACTTTCTTTTCTCTCTTCATTCCTTCATGCTCCCTTTTATTTTTTTATTATTTTTTATTTTTTATATTTTTTCTCTAGCACCTCACACCAAGATCACAACATTTCTGCATACTCCATTTTCCACAGTTTTTATTTAACATGTGAATGTTTCCACCAGCGGTCTGAACTGTGGACTAAATATAGCAACCTTTTCATATGCATATGTGACTGGGAGGCAATAAATGCTGATGTGAGTAGTCTCCGAGTAGCCCACAGCTCTCAGGCAGCTGCTGTGCACAGGCCACCTTAAGCACTTCTCCCTCTCATTTTGATTGTATCTTATTGTAAATCATTCACAAAGTGGTCAATTTGAACTGTAATATCCCATTTATGAATATAAGGAATGTTTAGACTGAATTGAAAGTTTAAAAAACTATTTGATCCTACTTTGTCACTGGAATAAATTGAATTCACACATGTATATTGTCAGGAGAGGTGGTGAAAGCCAATACATTTAGCCACACATATGAACCAGAGGGATAATGATTACATGCAGACAGATGGGAGTAGATTGAATGTGCATGATGGCCAGTCAAAGTTATTTCTCTGTTCTGTCAGTAACAGCAGCACCTTCTATACCCAGAGGATGTTGAAAATGTGGTGAACCCTACATGTTTTGCTAGTTAATTTGCTAGTTAATCACTTCTGACTGCTCAGCACATCAGACCGCTTTTGTTGAGACTCTAGGATGATTCCTTGTGTGACTGAAGGAAACCGATCTTAAACAGGACTGATTCCAGACCACCGGGAAATCTGTATGTTCTCTTGATAAAACTTCTCTGTGGTACTTTTACACCAGGACCCCTTGTAAGTATTTGCATGCATGTGTTCACGGGCTGAGGCATTGAGTGGACAAGTTTGGATGCCATGTTGCAGTTGTACAAAACATCGATTATTTTTCATTGGACTATTGTGCATCTTTCTGGTAGCAATAGGGAGAAAGCAGGAGAGATTCACCAGGATATTGTCTGGCTTAGTGGGCGAGAGTTACAAGGAGAGAGTGGACAGGCTGGCTTTACTCTCATTGAAGACTGATAGATGACCTTATAGAGATTTATAAAGTTATAACTGATTGAGAGGATAGATATAATCTTATTTACAGGGCTATGGAGTCTTGAACAAAAGGAAATAGATTTAAGGTAAGAGATAGGAATTTAAGAACATTTGAGGTAAATATTTTACACAGAAGATGCTGGTTATCTGAAGCAATATGGTAGAAGCAGATGCAATTACAATCTTTAAGTGATGCTTGGATAGGACTTGGAGGAGAATAGGCTAAATACAATTAAGAGTAGATTTGGTAAAAATGGTTCAGCCTTCCCAACAATGTCAACCCTACAGCTTATCTACACTAATTGCATGTGCCTGCATTTGGCCTATTCTCTTCCAAGTCTTTCCCACCCAAGGAATGTCCAAGTGTGGTCTGGATAGATGGCAAAGGGATTTATGGCAGAGGGATGCTTGGTAAGTGGAAGGCTTTCCAAAGTCAAATATTGAGAGTACCGAGTTTGTATGTTCCCGTCAGAATAAGAGGCAGCGGTAACAGGTTTATGGAACCTTGGTTTTAAGAGATATTGAGACCCTGTTTAAGAAAAAAGTGTATAGCAGATATAGGAAGACAAGAACAAATTAGGTACTTGAGGACCATAAGAAATACAGGATAACAGTTCAGAAGGAATTTAGGAGGGGTTAAAGAGGCTGCTCGAGCAGACAGAGCGAAGGAGAACCCTGAGGGCTTCTACAGATATATTAATAGTAAAAGGAAATTGCAGGGGCCCTAGTAGAGATATTTAAAACATTGTTAGTGACAGGTAAGGTACCGCAGGATTGGAGGATTGATAATGTTGTTCCATTATTTAAGAAAGGCTCTTAGAAATAAACCAGCAAACTATAGGCTGGTGAGCCGGGCATCATTAGTAGAAAAGTTACTGCAAGATGTTCTAGATATGAGTATATGCATAGACAGGGACTGACTAAGGATAGTCAATATGGCTTTGAGTGTGGTAATTCACGGATAACCAATCTTATAGAGTTGATGAAGGCAAGGCAGTGGATCAAGTCAAGTCAAGTCACTTTTTATTGTCATTTCGACGTTAACTGCTAGTACTGTACACAGTAAAAATGAGACAACATTTTTCAGGACCATGGTGCTACATGAAACAGTACAAAAACTACACTAGACTACAGACCTACCCAGGATTGCATAAAGTGCACAAAACAGTGTAGGGATTACAATAAGTAATAGACAAGACAATAGACACAGTAGAGGGCAGTAAGTTAGTGTCAGTCCAGACTCTGGGTATTGAGGAGTCTTATGGCTTGGGGGAAGAAACTGTTGTGACTGATCGTGAGAGCCCAAATGCTTTGGTGCCTTTTCACAGATGGCAGGAGGGAGAAGAGTTTATATGAGGGGTGCATGGGGTCCTTCATAATGCTGTTGGATTTGCAGATGCAGTGAGTGGTATAAATGTCTGTAATGGCGGGAAGACAGACCCCGATGATCTTCTCAGCTGACCTCTGTATCCACTGCAGGGTCTTGTAATCCAAGATGGTGCAATATCCGAACCAGGCAGGGATGCAGCTGCTCAGGATGCTTTCAATACAACCCCTGTAAAATGTGGTGAGGATGGGGGGGTGGGAGATGGGCTTTCCTCAGCCTTTGCAGAAAGTAGAGATGCTGCTGGGCTTTCTTTGCTATGAGCTGGTGTTGAGAGACCAAGTGAGATTCTCCGCCAGATGAACTCCAAGAAATTTGGTGCTCTTAACAATTTCTGCTGAGGAGCCATCGATGTTCAGTGGAGAGTGGTCGCTCCGTGCCCTCCTGAAGTCAACAACCATCTCTTTCAGAGACATGTTGGCTCTGCACCAGTTCTTTAGCCGCTGCACCTCCTCTCTGTAAGCTGACTCGTCATTCTTGCTGATGAGACCCACCACAGTCATGTCATTGGCAAACTTGATGATGTGGTTCGAGCTGTGTGTTGCAGCACAGTCGTGGGTCAGAAGAGTGAACAGTAGTGGACTAAGTACACAGCCTGGTGGGGTGGGGGGGGGGAGCCCGTGCTCAGTGTGATGGTGTTGGAAATGCTGCTTCCGATCCGGACTGACTGAGGTCTCCCAGTCAGGAAGTCTAGGATCCAGTTGCAGAGGGATGTGTTCAGGCCCAGTAGGCACAGCTTTCCAATCAGTTTCTGAGGAATGATCGTGTTGAATGCTGAACTGAAGTCTGTGAACAGCATTTGAATGCATGTGTCTTTTTTGTCCAGGTGGGTTAGGGCCAGATGGAGGCTGATGGCAATGACGTCATCTGTTGAGCGGTTGGAACGGTATGCGAACTGTAGGGGGGGTCCAGTGAGGGGGGCAGCAGGGTCTTGATGTGCCTCATGATGAGCCTCTCGAAACACTTCATGATGATGGATGTGAGTGCAACAGGACAGTAGTCATTGAGTCAGGACACTGAAGACTTCTTCGGCACGGGGACCATGGTGGCGGCCTTGAAGCACGTTGGAACAATGGCACTACTCAGGGAGATGTTGAAGATGTCAGTGAGAACATCTGCTAGCTGGTCTGCACATCCTCTAAGCACTCTGCCAGGAATATTGTCTGGTCCAGCAGCATTCCATGGGTTGACCCTGCATGGGGTTCTCCTCACATCAGCCAAGGTGAGACACAGCACCTGGTCATTTGGAGGAGGGATGGACTTCCTCACTGCCACATCATTTTCCACCTCAAAATGAGCCTAGAAGTTGTTCAGCGCATCTGGGAGGGAGGCATCACCTGCACAATCAGGTGATGTTGTCCTGTAGTTGGTGATGTCCTGAATGCCCTTCCACATGTGCCGCGTGTCACTGCTGTCCTGGAAGTGGCTGTGGGTGCATTGGGCGTATGCAGGCTTTGCCTCTCTGATGGCCTGGGACAGTTTGGCCCTCATTGTTGTTAGGGCTGCCTTGTTGCCTGCTGTGAAGGCGGAGTCACGGGTCCTCAGCAGCGCGCACACCTCCCTGGCCATCCATGGCTTCTGGTTAGAGCGTGCAGTGATGGTCTTGGACACAGTGATGTCATCGATGCACTTGCTGATGTAGCTGGTCACTGATGCCGTGTACTCCTCTAAGTTGGTAGAGTCGCCATCGGTTACATTCTCCCTGAACATGTGCCAGTCAGTGTGCTTAAAGCAGTCTTGAAGAGCAGAGATGGCTTCTGCTGGCCAGGTTTTCACCTGCTTCTGAACTGGTGTGGGGCGCCTGACGAGATGTTGTCTACATGGACTTTGACAAGGTCAAGAAGATAACTCACTTGGCATTCAAGATGAAGTACAAAATTGGATTGGACATTGGCTTTGTGCAAGAAGCCAGCGAGTATTTGAGGGTGGTTAGCTAACTGACTGAAAGCTTGAGACTAGTGGGGTGCTTCAAGGATCGGTGCTGGTTCCATTGTAGCTTGTCGTCTGTATCAATGATTTGGATGATAATGTGCAAACTGGATCAGCAAGTTTGCAGATGACACCAAGATTGGGCTGTAGTGTACAGCAAGCAACAAAGCTTGTGGTAGGATCTGATCCAGCTGGAAAAACTGGCTGATAAATGGCAGATAAAATTTAACGCAGACAAATATGTGATATTCAATGTTGGGCGGATCAGCCAGCATAGGTCTTACATGGTGAGGGGCCGGGCACTGGGGATTGTGGTAGAACAGAGGGATCTGGAAATATAGTTCCATAATTCCTTAAAAGTGGTGTTATAGGTAGTTAGACACATAAAGGAAACATTTTACAGATTGGCCTTCATAAATTAATGTATTAAGTACAAGTATTAGTATGTTGAGTTGAAATTCTATAAATCACTGGCGAGACCTAATTTGGAATATTGTGGGCAGTTTTACTCATCTACCGACAGGAAATGTGTAAATATGATTGAAAGAGTGCACAGGAAATTTACAGAGATGCTGCTGGGTGTCAAGGACATGAGTTGTAGGGAAAGGTTTGATCCTAAAGAAGATAGCGCCAGTGGACAACATGATCGAGAGCAGCATCCTTCAGACGATTCACAGAACTACTTCTATCACTTCTTTTACATCTTCTTTCTCTGTCAACCATGGTTCTGTTACTGTTGGAGCCTGAGATCAACACTTAGGTGGTGTGTTTTTGGCCCATTTGAGCAATTCACTGTCTCTGGGGGTATTGTCGAGCAAAGCATGTGGTCTTGAGACCAAGAAGCCTCACTTGATTTTTTTGTTGCTGATTATGCGATTTGTGTCTTTCTTTTGTGCATGTAGGAGGTTTGATGTTTATTCCTTGAATGAGTTCCCTAATAGTATAATAATGTCTTACATAATTTCAACATAACATCCCAACTCTTTGTTTCATGGTTGTTTGTGGAGAAGATGAATCTCAGGATCGTATACTGTATTTTGATAATAAATGTACTTTGAATCTTTATTCCCTATAATATAATAGATTGAAGGAAGCTTTGGTTGAGGTTAATTATGAGGTAAATGCAAGCAGGCATGCATTGAGGTGGGTTGAGTCTACAACTAGAGGTCATGGGTGCTACGATACGCACCCGACTGCACCAGCTCTGGAGCTTAGACACTCCGACTATCCGGCATATAGATAACTGGTGTGGCCCCTTTAAAAGATTCAGGCCCGTCCTGATGATAAGTGACCATGTTTTGGCACCAGGATTTTAATATTTAGAAAGTATCTGAACTGAGGTTCAGTGCTCAACTGTCAGCTCTATTTTGGATTCTCATCTAGCATCTAGTTTAGAACCCTGTCCTCATCTCAGTCTCTATATTGTGTCTTAAATCTAGTCTCAGAACTCCAGCACTTGGGTCCTTACATCCTCGCCTTGGTCTCTGGTCACTTTGGGTTAAGGATGAATGTGAAATGTTTAAGGGGAACATAAAGAAGTTCTTCTTCACTCAGAGCATGGTGAGAGTATGGAATAAGCTGCCAACAAAGTTCTGTTTGGGGGGTCCAATTTTAACATTTAAGGTAAGTTTTGATAGGTACATGGATGAAAGGTGTATGGAGGGCTATGATCAGGATGCATGCCAATGGGACAAGGCAGATTAATGGTTCAGTACAGACTAGGTGGGCTGAAGGGCCTGTTCCTCTGCTGTAGTGTTCTATGACTCCATGTTTAATATGCACTGCAGTGGTTTCCACTGGGACAAATGGTCACTTGAGTGAGGTAGAAACTGGACTGGCCTGGCTGTACCTTCTGACGGCACCATTGGACAGGGTCACAGGGTTCAGGAGGAGAGGGGAAGTATGGCAGAAAAAAAAGTATCAAAAAGTTGACTGACTTTCTTCTTACCCACACAAACTGATATGACTGATGTGAATTTGTTTTTGGATCCAGAAATGTGACTGTGTGATTTCACTGCTATGAGAATATACTCCACAGAGCCAAGTTATTCCTTCCGCCTTGCAAGTGCTCTCCACACTCTCCGAATCTTCATTAGTCAGAGTACTAGAGATTGCGAAGTCTGATCTCCTGGGCAATTATCCCAGCAGCAGAACACATTTCACTTTGTGCTTGCAATTCCATTTGCATACCACCACCACAGAGAGCCTTTTGCAAGCAGTTGCCGGCTGGCCGAGATACTATACTGAACTGAGAGGATTTGACCTCTGACTCTATCTTTTATAACCATTTGGGACATTTCTTGGACAAACTGAATGTCAGCAGCCCATTTATGAAAATACTGGATACAAGATACACAAGAAATTCGGCAGATACTAGATCCAGAAGTCAGCATTCTCTGGCAGGCACCTCCTACTTCCCTTTAATCCTTCCGTCAGCAACAACACCATCCCAGCTCTCCTCATTCACACTTACTCCTTCAACTCTCATTCCCTCCCACCCTAACTCATCCCTGGGCCCCAGAACTCACATGTCCAGTTCCCTATTTACAACTTCCTATCTCTGCTTTTTGGTTCAGATTATGTGAAACTCAATTGCGTCAACCTTTGTGTCACCGATCTTCAGTGTGTTTTGACTCATAAAATACACAAATCCATCCAATATACTGTTGCTAGTTAGATCATTGTTCAGTCATTCCATCTTGGCTCACTTATTCTCTCTCTCTCTTCAGAGAGTTTTCTTCCTGGTCCTATTCCCACCTGATGTCTGGTCCTATCCCCAACTGTGTCTCTCTCTGTCCACCCTTCCACTTGCCTACTTGATGCTTTTGAGACAATGTTTTGTTTCTATTGAACGCTTGCCATTTAATCTGTTTCTGCTGTCCTTCCAAGCAATTCATTCCAAACTGAAACAGCTCCCCCATTAAAGAAATTCTCCTTACCTGTCCCAGTTATTATACTTCCATACCTACCAACCGTAGGAAGGTGCCTCCTCTATCCAGTCTGCCAAAACGTTTGTGATTTTGAACAATTTCATTAAATCTTCTGTTACATACAGGTGACACGTGACAGTGGTGTTGAAGCTATACTGGACTTAAGGTCGTGGTCTTGTGATGGTGGAGTGACGTCATTTTCCCGCCAGTAGAGGTCATGTGACAGGTTTTTTTTTACAGGGTATAAAAGGAGGACCCCTCCCTGTGAGGAGGGGCAGTTCGTGGCTGGATTTGCCATTTCGACTCCATGCCACTGCGTGGTCTAATATTATGACACAGTTTGGTTGAAAGATGGAGGTTTATTTAATGCCTAAAGTTTAAAAGGTCATTGCCAGCAGTTTCTTTATAATACTGCCAGTTAAAAATCAGTGGACAGTGAAGATCGGAGTTCGGGAGTTAAAAGATCGAGGAAAGTCGATTTAGATGGTGAAACAGGTTCGACCTTGTTTGATCCTCATTCGGAAGGAATTCGTTGGCTGTCCCTGTGATAACCCCTGTGAATAGCAGAAAGGGTTTGGATACAGTTTTGTCAAGGAAAACTATGCTGGATTGGGTGTTGTGAAATGATTTGGAGGTGATAAGAGGCTTAAAGTTAAGGAATCCTTACAGAACATTGATCACAATATGACCGAGTTCACTTTGAAATTTGAGAAGGAGAAAATAAATTCCAATGTGTCAGTATTTCAGTGGAAAAAAGGAAATTACAATGGCATGAGAAGGGAACTGGTGAATTTTGACTGGAAAGAGACACTAGCAGGAGGGACAGTAAAGCAGCAAAGCAGCAATGGCTGGAGTTTCTGTGAAAAATGAGGGAAGTGCAAGATAGATATATTCCAAATAAGAAGAAATTTTCAAATTGAAGGAGGACACAACCGTGGTTGACAAGTGAAGTCAGAGCCAAAATAAAAGCAAAAGAGACAGCATTCAAGGAAGCCAAAGCCAGTGGGAAGATGGAAGATTGAGAAGCTTATAAAATCTTGCAGAAGGAAAGTAAGAAGGTCATTAGGAAGGAAAAGATTAATTTTGAATTGCAGCTGGCGTCTAATATCAAAGACAACAAAAGTTTTTTAAGTATATAAAGGGTAAAAGAGGGTAGATATACAACCATTAGAAAATGATGCTGGGAATATTGTAATGAGAGATGGCAGAGGAACTGAATATGTACTTTGCATCAGTCTTCACAGTGGAAGACATCTGCAGTATACTGAACATTCAAGAGTGTCAGGGAAGTGAAGTATGTGAAAACTATGTGAAAATTATGACTGAGAAGGTGCTCAGGAAGCTTAATGGTCTGAGGGTGGATAAATCTCCTGGACCTGATGGAATGCACCCTCAGGTTCTGAAGGAAGTAGCTGGAGAGATTGCGGAAGCATTAACAATGATCTTTCAAGAATTGATAGATACTGGCATTGTACTAGCTGACTGGAAAATTGCAAATGTTACTCTGTTATTTAAGAAGGATGGGAGGCAGCAGAAAGGAAACTATAGACCAGTTAAGCTGATATCTGTGGTTGGGAAGTTGTTGGAATTGATTGTTAGGGATGAGATTATGGAGTACCTGGAGGCGCATGACAAGATTGGCCAAAGCCAGCATGGTTTCCTGAAAGGAAAATCCTGCCTGACTAACCTACTGCAATTTTTTTTGAGGAAATTACAAGCAGGGTAGACAAAAGAGATGCAGTAGATATGCTTTACTTGGATTTTCAGAAGGCCTATGATAAGCACATGAGGCTGATTAGCAAGATCCTATGGGATTACTGGGGAGTTACTAGAATGGATCAAGCATTGGCTGATCGGTAGAAAATAGAGAGTGGGAATAAAAGGATCCTATTCTGGCTGGCTGCCGATTACCAGTGGAGTTCCACAGTGGTTGGTGTGGGAACCGTTGCTTTTTACGACGCATGTCAATAATTTGGAATATGGATTAATGGATTAGAAACACAGAAAACCAACAGCACAATACAGGACTTTCAGCCCACAAAGCTGTGCCGAACATGTCCCTACTTTAGAATTTACTAGGCTTACCCAGAGCCCTCTATAATTCTAAGCTCCATGTACCTATCCAAAAGTCTCTTAATCACCCTATCATATCCGCCTCCACCACTGTTGCAGGCAGCCCATTCCACGCACTCCCCACTCTCTGCATAAAAAATCTTACCCCTGGCATCTCCACTGGACCTACTCCTCAGCACCTTAAACCTGTGTCCTCTTGTGGCAACCATTTCAGCCCTGGGATAAAGCCTCTGACTCTCCACACATTCAATGCCTTTCATCATCTTATACACTCTATCAGGTCAACTCTCATTCTCTGTCGCTCCAAGAAGAAAAGGCCGAGATCATTCAACCTGCTTTCATAAGACATGCTCCCCAATCCAGGCAACATCCTTGTCAATCTCCACTGCACCCTTTCTATGGCTTCCACATCCTTCCTGTGGTGAGGCGACCAGAACTGAGCACAGTACTCCAAGTGGGGTCTGAACAGGGTCCTATATAACTGCAACATTACCTCTTGGCTCCTAAATTCAATTCCACGATTAATGAAGGCCAATACACCGTATGCCTTCTTAACCACAGAGTCAACCTGCACAGCTGCTTTGAGCGTCCTATGGACTTGGACCCCAAGATCCCTCTGATCTTCCACACTGCCAAGAGTCTTACCATTAATACTACATTCTGTCATTATATTTGACCTACCAAAATGAACCACTTCACACTTTTCTGGGTCGAACTCCATCTGCTACTTTGTCCCATTTTGCATCTTATCAATGTCCCGCTGTAACCTCTGACAGCCCTCCACACTATCCACAACACCTCCAACTTTTGTTTCATCAGCAAACTTACTAACCCATCCCTCCACTTCCTTATCCAGGTCATTTATAAAAATCATGAAGAATAAGGGTCCCAGAACAGATCCCTGAGGCACACCACTGGTCACCAACCTCCATACAGAATATGACCAATCTGCAGCCACTCTGCCTTCTGTGGGAAAGCCAGTTCTGGACCCACAAATCAATGTCCCCTTTCTTTCTCAATAAGCCTTGCATGGGGTACCTTATCAAATGCCTTGCTGGTCTTCCTTCATCAATGTGTTTATTCACATCCTCAAAAAATTTAATCAGGTTCGTAAGGCACAACTTCCCCTTGACAAAGCCGTGCTGACTTCTCCATCAACTTACCAACCACTGAAGTAAGACTCACAGGTGGATAAATTTGCCGATGATACAAAGATAGTTGGAGGAGTGGGTAGCGTTGAGGAAACAGAGAGCCTGCAGAGAGCCTTAGATACTTTAGGTGAATGGGCAAAGAACTGGCAAATGAAATACTCCGTTGGAAAGTAGTGAAATAAATAAACAAGCAGACTATTATTTAGATGGGGAGATGCAAAGGGACTTGGAATGCTTGTGCAGGATACCCTAAAGGTTAACCTCCAGGTGAGTCGGTGGTGAAGAAGGCAGGTGCAATGTTGGCATTCATTTTTAGAGGTATAGAACATAAGAGCAAGGATGTGATGTTGAGGCTCTATAAGGCACTCGTGAGACCACACTTAGAGTATGGTGTGCAGTTTTGTGCTCCTTATTTTATGAAGGATGTACTGACATTGGAGGGGGTTCAGAGAAAATTCATGAGAACGATTCCAAGAATAAAAGGGTTACTGCATGAGGAATATCTGGCAGCTCTTGGTCTCTTAGCTCTTGAAACATTTTTAAATATTGAAAGGCCTGGACAGAGTAGTTGTGGAAAGGATGTTTCCCATGGTTGTGGAGTCTAGGACAAGAGGGCACAGACTCAGGGTAGAGGAGCCTCCATTAAAAGCAGAGATGCAGAGAAATTCCTTTAGCCAGATGCTGGTGAATTTGTTAAATATATTACCACAGGCAGCTGTGGTGGTGAGGTTGTTGTATGTATTTAAGATAGAGCTTGATAGGTTCTTGGTTGGACATGACATCAAAAGCAACTGGGAGAAAGCCAGGGAGTGGGGCTGAGAATGGGAAAAAGGATCAGCCATGATTGAATGGCAGAGTAGACTCAATGGGTCAAATAACCTATTTCTGCTCCTGTTTATTAATCATAGATTATTGTACGTTAAACAGAGGTAACCACCGGTTTCATTAGTCTAATTAGGATTGTCTCCAAAAGTTCTTTTGATTGGATGAAGGGAACATAAGCAAGGCACTTATTGGGTACTTTGCTTCAGTATTTACCAAGGAAAAGTATATGAAGGACCTGGAGATCAGAGCTGCATGTATAAATGCATTAGTATGTCTGGAGGTCAAAGACGAAGAAGTGTTGGGCCCCTAAGGTGGAGCGGCAAGTAGCGTTGAGGGAACAGGTAGGCTGCAGAAGGATTTAGACAGATTAGGAGAATGGGCAAGAAAGTGGCAAATGAAATACAATGTTGGAAAATGCATGGTCATACACTTTGGTAAATAAATGTGCATGCTATTTTCTAAACAGGGAGAAAGTCCAAAAATCCGAGATGCAAAGAGACTTGGAAGTCCTTTTGCAGAACACCCTAAAGGTTAACTTGCAGGATGAATTGGTAGTGAGGTAGGCAAATGCAATGTTAGCATGCATTTCACAAGGTCTTGAATACATGAATAGGGATGTAGTGCTGATGCTTTATAAGGCACCAGTGAGGCCTCACCTTGAGTATTGTGAACAGTTTTGAGCTTCACGTCAAAGAATAAATGTGCTGGCATTAGGGAGGGTCCAGAGGTGGTTCACAAGGATGATTCCAGGAACAAAATGGTTATCATATGAGAAACGTGTGATAGCTCTGGGTCTATACTCACTGGAATTTAGAAGACTGAGGGGAGATCTGAATGTTAACATGCGTATGAGAGGCATAGATAGAGTAGACACAGAGTATCAGTTACCCAGGGTTGAAATGTCTGATACCAGAGGGCATGTATTGAAGGTGAGAGGGGGTTGGCTCAATCTGAATATGAGGGGTAAATGTTTTACTCAGAGAGTCGGATGTCCATAATGCACTGCCTGGTATAGTGGTAGAGGTAAATACATTTAGGTAGGCAGGTAGATGTAAGAAAGAGGGATATGGTCATGGAGTAGGTAGGAAGGATTAGTATTTGGGTGCTTTGATTTGCTTTTTAGCAACATTGTAAGCCAAATTGTCGAGACATTGTGGAAAC
This sequence comes from Hypanus sabinus, assembly GCF_030144855.1. Classification (NCBI taxonomy): domain Eukaryota; kingdom Metazoa; phylum Chordata; class Chondrichthyes; order Myliobatiformes; family Dasyatidae; genus Hypanus; species Hypanus sabinus. The sequence continues at coordinate 102,309 of NW_026781756.1, forward strand.
CATAGAAAGGGTGCAGAGGAGATTTTCAAAGGTGTTGCCTGGATTGGAGAGCATGCCTTATGAGAATAGGTTGAGTGAACTCAGCCGTTTCCCCTTGGAACAATAGAGTCTGACAGTTCACCTGATAGAGGTGTATAAGATCATGAGAGGCATTGATTGTGTGGATTGTCTGGACTGAAATGGCTAGCATGAGAGGGCACAGTTTTAAGGTGCTTGGAAGAAGTTACAGAGGAGATGTCAGGGGTAAGTTTTTAACACAGAGAATGGTGAGTGCATGGAATGGGCTGCCGGAGATCGTGGAGGAGGCAGATACAATAGGGTCTTTTAAGAGACTCCAGGACAAGTATATGGAGCTCAGAAAAATAGAGGGCTATAGATAACCCTAGGCAATTTCTCAGGTAAGGACATGTTTGGCACAATTTTGTGGGCCAAAGGGCCTGTATTGTGCTGTGGATTTTTTATGTTTCTAAATGGCCTGTTCGTGTTCTGTACTCTTCTATGTTTAACATTCTTTGCTTTTTCCCTCTCTGGGAATCAGCAAGCAATGATGAATTGTGCAGCCTTTAGACTCATAGGCAGAGAAAATTATATTACAGAAACAAGCCCTTCTGATCAAATAGTCTGTGCCGAACTATTTAAGCTGCCTGCACACAATTGATCTGCACCCAGACCATAAGATATAGGAGCAGAATTAGGCCATTTAGCCATTCCATCATGGCTGATCCCAGATCCCTCTCAACCCCAAATAACTGCCTTCTTGTCAAATCCTTTGATGCTCTAACCAATCAGGAAATGATCAACTTCTACCTTAAATATAGGCACAGACTTGGCCTCCACCACATTCTGTGGCAGAGCATTCCACAGATTTACTACTCACTGGCTAAAAAAAAAATTCTCCTTACCTCAGTTCTAAAGGGTCACCCCTCAATTTTGAGGCTGTGCCCTCTAGTTCTTGATACCACACCATAGGAAAAATCTTCCCCATATCCACTCAATCTAGACCTTTCAACATTCAGTCAGTTTCAATGAGGTTCCCACCTAATTCTTCAAAATTTCAGTGAGTACAGGCCTAAAGCTGCCAAACGTTCCTCATACTTTAACCTCTTCATTCCTGGAATCATCTTCATAAACTTCATCTGGACTCCATCCAATGACAACACATCCTTTCTGAAATATGGGGCCAAAAACTGTTAACAATACTTACCCCACCATACACCCCACATCCCCATACCATCCAAACCTCACTTAAATGTTGAATTTGTGCTCGTACGTACCACTTGCACCAGCAGATCATTCCACACTCTCACCACCCTCTGCATAAAGTTTCCTCTCGTTGTCGTCCCACTGAACCTCAGTGGAACAAGCAGCACACACAAAATGTTGGAGGAACTCAGCAACACAGCCAATATGCTGGAGGAACTCAGTAGGCCAGGCAACATCTATGGAAAAGAGTACAGTCAACATTTCGAGCCAAAGCCCTTCGGCAGGACTGGAGAGAAAAAGCTGAGGAGAAGGGATGAAGTAAAAAGCTGGGGAGTTGATTGGTGCAAGAAATACAGGGAGAATCAGATTCCCCCTTGGGAGAAGAGGGAATCTGATAAAAGAGGACAGAAGGCCATGGAAGAAAGATAAGGGGGAGGAGCACCAGAGGGAAGTGATGGGCGGGCAGGAGATAAGGTAAGAAAGGAAAAAGAGATGGGAATAGTGAAAGAGGAGAGGGGAGGCATTACCAGAAGTTCAGAAATCGATGTTCATACCATCAGGTTGGAGGCTACGGAATATGAAGTGTTGTTCCTCCACCAACCTAAGTGTGGCCTCATTATGACAAAGGAGAAAGCCATGGATAGACATAGTGGAATGGGAATGGGGAGTGGAATTACAAAGGACGGCCACTCTGAGATCCAACTTTGCCTGGTGGATGGAGCGTAGATGTTCGCAAAACATCTCCCAATTTACATTGGGTCTCAATGATATACAGGAGCACCAAATGTACAGGAGCACTGGGAGCACCAAACACAGTAAATAAACCCAAAAAAACTCACAGGTGAAGTGTCGTCTAACCTGGAAGGATTGTTTAGGGCCCTGAATGGCAGTGAGTGAGCAAGTGTAGGGGCAGGTGTAGCACTTGTTCCGCTTGCAAGGATAAGTGACAGAAGAGAGATCAGTGGGGACAGACAAATGGACAAGTGAGTCATGTAAGGAGTGATCCCTATGGAAAGTAGAAAGTGGGGCGGAGGGAAAGATGGGCTTGGTGATGTGATCCCGTTAGAGATGGTGGAAATTGCGGAGAATTATCTGCTAGACATGGAGGCTTGTGGGGTTGTCGGTGAGGACAAAAGGACACCTTTTGGTAGGTTGGCAGGAGGATGGGGTGAGAGAAGGCATGTGTGAAACGGAGGAGATGGCAGCTGAAGGTGGTATTGATCGTGAAGAAATGGAAGCCTTTTTCTTTGAAGAAAGAGGACATCACTTTCACTCTGGAATGAAAAGCTTCATCTTGAGATCAGATGCGGCAGAGACGGAGGCATTCAGCGAAGGAATGGGAGAAGGTATACTCCAGGTAGCTGTGAGAGTCCATGGGTTTGTAATACAAGTAACAGGGTGGGAGGGAGGTCAACTATGCTGCCTGGCCTTCTGAGCTCCTCCAGCATTTTGTGTTCGTTGTTTGGATTACCAGCATCTGCAGATTTTCTCTTGTTTGTAAGGAACTCGGTAGCTTAGACAGCTTTTATGGAAAAGTTGACATTTTGGGCCAAGACCCCTCTGCAGGACTGAGAGGGAAGGGGTGAGATGCTAGAATTAGGTGGGGGGGGGGGGTTGGAGAGGAAAGAGAATTGCTAGAATGTGATAGGTGAAGCCAGCTGGTGGGAAAGGCCAAAGGCTGGAGAAGAGATGGGGGTGGTGAGTGGACATTAGGAGAAAGGGAAGTGAGAGGGAATCCAGGGGGAAGTAATAGGCAGGTGAGAAGAAGCAAACAGTCAGAGTGGGGAATAGAAAGTGGAGGGGGGAGAATTTTTGTTCACCAGAAGGAGAAATCTATATTCATACCAACAAGTTGGAGGGTACCCAGGCAGAATATAAGGTTGCTCATCCACCCGAGGGTGGCCTCATCTTGGCACAAGATAGATTGACATGTCAGAAAGGGAAGGGGAATCAGAATGAAAATGCTTGGCCATTGGGAAGTCCTGCTTCTGGGGTCTGGTGCAGAGGTATTTGACAAAGAGGTTCTTCAATTTACAAAGGGTCTCACCAACATAAAGGAAGCACCGGACACCATAGACAACCCCAGCAGATTCATGGATGAACTGTTACCTCACCTGGATGGTCTGTTTGGGGTCCTGAATGGAGGCGAGCGAAGAGGTGTACAGGCAGGAGTCGCACTTAGGCTGTTTACACGGTTAAGTGCCTGGAAAGAGATTAATGGGGAGGAACGAATGAGCAAGAGAATCGCGGAATGAGCAATCCCTGTGGAAAGTGAAGTGGGGAAGGTAAGGATATATTTAGTAGTGGGGTCCCTTTGGAGATGTGGAAGTTGCAAAAGATAATGTTTTGGATGTGGAGGCCGATGGAGCAGTAGGTAAGAACAAGGGGGGTCTCTATCACCTTTCCAACACTAGAAAGATGTAATGAACACAGATGTATGGAAAATGAAGAAGATGCGAGGGCAGCATCAAAGGCAAAGGGAGTGAAACCCCATTTTTTTAAAGAAGGAGGACATCTCAGATGTCCTGGAATGCAAAGCCACATCCTGGGAACAGATGAGGCAGAAGCGAAGGAACTGAGACAGGAATAGTATTTGTACAGGAGACGGTGTGAGAAAAATTAGTCAAGACAACCATGGGAGTCAGTAAGTTTATAAAAGATGTCAGTTGATATTTTGATTCCAGAGATGGAGACAGAGAGATCAAGAAAGGGGAGGGAGGTGTCAGAGATGGCCCAATTGAATTGAAGGGCAGGATGGAAGTTAGAGGCAAAATTGATTAAATTGGTGAACACAGCCTAGGTGCACAAAATAGTGCCAATGCAATTGTCAATATAGAGGGGGAAGTGTTAGGGGGCATGACCATGGAAGGCTTTGAACATAGACTGTTCTACATAGCTGAAGTGCAACAAATCACACTTGTCTGAAATAAACTTCACCTGCGATTTTTCATCCTATTTTGCCAGCTGATCCAGATCTCACTACAAGCTCTGATAATCTTCCTCGCTGTCCACCACACCCTCAGTCTTGGTGTTGTCCACAAACTTGCTGATTCAGTTAACCACCTTATCATCCAGGTCATTGATGATAAACAAGCACAGATGAGAAACAAACATTGGAGCCTGCGCCAGTCCCTGCAGCACACCACTAGACATAGGCCTCCATCAGAGAGGCAATTACTGTATGTACTCATACTCTCTGGCTTCTCCCACAAAGCCAATGTCTAATCTAAATTACTACCTCACCTTGAATGTCTATTTTTCTACTACTTACAAATCAATTGGATGTCACTGTGTAGTCAATATCTATTTTTCATCATGATTTGCCCCTGAATTTAGGAGGCATCTAAGATTGTCTACATAACAGAGGATTTGGGGTCACAAGGTGCCAACCCAGGTAAGAGGGACAGATTTCCTTTTCTGAAGAATGTCAGTGAAATGGCTAAGTAAGTCTTAACCATTATGGTTAAGTAGCCTCAGGACCACCTTTTCTAGAATTTATGTTTTTTCAACTCCACTTATTATGATGTGATTTTTTGTCCATACTCAAGATCATTCTTTCAGTGATTTATCCAGCACTCTACATGGAGACACAGGGGCTACAGATGCAGGAATATGGAGCAACATAGAAAACACTGGAGGAATTTAGTGGGTCATGCAGCATCTGTGGAGAAAATGGGCAATCAACATTTTAATTTGAAAGCTTTCAATCTGGACTCAGATGAAGGGTCACAAACTGAAACGCTGACTGTCCCCATTCCTCAGTGTATATAAAGCTCTTCATAAAACTCTAGTTAGGCCACATCTAGAGTATTGCATAGAGTTCTGGTCACTCCATTATAGGAAGGATTTCAAGGCTTTAGAGAGGGTGCAGAGGCTGTGGGGTGATCACATAGATGTCTATAAGATTACAGGAGGCATAGAGTTGACAGATGATATCGTTTTGTCAGGGTTGAAATGTCTAAGATCAGAGGGCATGCACTTAAAGTGAAAGGAGTAATTTCAAAGGAGATGTATGGGCTAGTTTTTTACACAGAGAGTAGTGCATGTTGGGAATGCACTGCGTGGGGTAATGGTAGAGGCTGATATGTTAAAGTCTTTTAAGAGAAATTTAAATTGGCACATGAATGTGAAGAAAATGGAATGATATGGACATTGTGTAAGCAGAAGAGATTAGTTTGCTTGGCTATTGGTTACTACTTTAATTGGTTTGGCCCAACTCTGGGCCTAAGGACCTGTGCTATACTGTCTATGTTCTGTTCACATTATTCTGCTGTTTGGATAAGTTTTTTGTGTACAACATCCACCTTACAAACTCAACAGGCGCTTTGTTTAAGATGGCGCCCATATCTGGTGACTCTGCACGTGCTCTCCCGAGCAAACTGCCCTCTACACTATCCCATACCCGAGAAACCCTTCTAAACCTCCAATTTGCTACATCTAGCAAGATCAACAACACCCTGGCGAAGCTACCGACCCAGATGGAGATCATCGACGCGCCAGAATTGCTTCTTCAACTCCGGACCGCACCTGGACCCGATCAGCGAGGCCTGGTCCGTTGGTGGCCATCCACAGCTGCCGGGAGTGAGATCTCTGCCGCCAACCTCGGAAATCGAGCCAGGGTCTCGGCTGGAGCGGAAGCCTCCGCAACCGTGACTCTGTTCACGGACTTGTTTCAGCTGGCAGCTTGGCCCTTTGGGATTAAGTGTCGGCTTCGGGGCCCAACTCGATCAACAGTCCGGGCCCCCGGCAGTTGGAAGTGGCAGCGGAGATAATAAAGTAAAGTATAAGTATAAAAGATATCCAGTGGTAGATTAAAGAAACAAAGGTTGGCTCTATTTTAATTAATTTGTCATTGTTTCAGACTATTTTAGTAGCCTTGAATACTTCTACCCTTGAAACTGCATGTTATTCCAAGCCTCTCCTTTGCTTACTTAGACAAAGAAACCTTATTGCCATAGACATCTAAACAATTTTACAGTGTAAACATTTCAGGCTTTAGGTGTTGCAAGCAACCCTGGAATATATGCCTACAGCTAAATATTCTTGAAAAGCTTTTGGTGAATCGGTTCAGTCATTGCTCTCTTTGAAATGGGGGTTTTGTCATTGATGCAGTTAGTAGAATTTGCAAGAGGTTAAACCATTGCTGAATGACTATGGCTATACTTCCCGTTCAAGGTTAAATGCGATGTTCAGGGGAATATTATGGTTGTGATCTTATTCAACCTAGCTGGTTTATGTCAACGTGCCACCAATTGGCCTGTGGTTAGCCCATATCATTGTAAACATTTCTTGCCCAAGTGCATCTTAACTGTTGTTAAAGTACCTGCCTCAACCACTTCCTCTGGCAGCTCATTTCACACATGGACTCTGTGAGAAAGTTGCCCCTTATGTTATTAAATATCTCCCCTCACACCCCAACCCTATGTCACCTGAACTTGGTTCCTCAGTTCTGTGAAAAATAACTTATATGCATTCATCCTATCTATGATTTTCATGATTTTCTGCACCAGGGTGAAAAGACCCCTGATTCTCTTACTCTCCAAAGAATAAAATTCCATCCTGCTCAATCTCTTTCCATAATTCAGTCCCTAGAGACCCAGCAACATGCTGGTAAACCTTCATGAAGATGCTGGCATGCCACGCACCTGATGAACTCATTACAATTAATTCCCAAGGAATCAGGCATCAAACAGCTCTAGGTAATTTTATTGACTACATCTTTGCAGTCATGGAGCTTTTCTCTAAATTTAGTCAATTGGTAAAGCATTAACCATGTTTCCTTTCCTTCTTTGTAGTTCTGTAGGAGTGGAATGAAGTATGAAATGGACTCTTACCAAGTTTTTTTCTGGTTTCTTTTAGTGATTTACTTCAGTCACGTAAGGATTCAAGCTGTACCCCCACCGTGTCCGAATGGATACAATTATCAGAGTATTAGTGGCTGTGTTGGTGAGTTAGAGTACAACATTTTCACTCAAAGAATCTCTGTACCATTCATTCTCCCTACAGCTGTCAGCCAAAGCTCAGAAAAAGAAATAAACAACTTATTTTCCTGGGCTATTCACATCTAAAGAATCTCCTGATTCTGAAGTGAATGGGAGGCTGTGGTGTCCAATCACATACAGTGATTTTGGGACAAATATCACTGAAACAGGAATGTAAGTCAGTTCTGCCATTCAATATCATCATGACCGATCATTCACTTTCAGTGCCCCATTCCTGCTTCCTCTCCTCTTGATCCCCATAGCCCGAAAAAAAATCTAACCTGGAATATATTTCATGTTTACACTTCAACTAGTTTCTGCAGGGAGACATTTCACAGATTCAGCATTCTCTCAGAGAAGGAATCTCTTCCTCCCTGTCTTAAATAAAGAAATTCTTATACTATGACTCCTTAGCCATCAGGAACATTCATACTGCACCTTATCTTCCAGGCCTGTTAGCATCCTCATTCTTCTAAACTCTGGTGAGTATGTCACTAGTTGATACAACTCTCCAGGCATCAGCCCTTTCATCCTAGGAATCTGTCCAGTGGACCTTTGGTGAATATATTTTCATAGTTAGAACATCCTTCCTCAGATAAGGAGACCAGATCTGTACACAATACTCCAGGTGCAGGCTCATCACGGTTCTGCAAATTTCTACTTTTAGTACTCAAATTCCCTGTAACAAAGCTGAACAAACCACTTTCTGACCTATCACCCACTGCATCTGCATGAAGACATCCAGATCCTGTTGTAACTGTTCTTTTCCAACATTCAGATAATCTGCCTTCTTGATATATTGCCCCCAAAATGGATTACCTCAAATGATTCATGTTGTACTGCATCAGCCTAGTATCTAGGCACCTCTCTACCTGTTAATGAACCTTGAGTCTTCTGTATCCTCCAGGCTGATATTCCCACCCAGCTTTGTGTTATCTGTAAACTAGAGAAAGTACTATTAACTCCTTCATTCAAATCATTAATTTATGGTAAGTAACTAGGGTTCCAACAATGATCCTGTGGTACTTAACCCTGTGACTGCCACTCAGAGAAAACCATGCTTATATGCTTGTGGGCCAAATATTTTTTTATCTAGATCAGCACCTTACCCTCATCCCATGTTGACTTAATTTTTGTGGGATATTAGCAACAGCTTTCTGGAAGTTTAAGTACATTGCATCCGCTGCTTCTCCCTTATGCATCCTCATGTTTTACAGATTCCATTGAGGTTGCCCAATTTAGTCATTCTTCAAGTGCCCTGTCATTGATGTCAGCCTAACTGGTCTATGAGTTCCTGTTTTATCTTGTGACCTTTGTAAACACTAGGGTTACATTCTCTCTTATTAATTGGAACTGTTCCAGAACTAAACAAAGCTGGAAAGTGATCATCAATACATCGGCCATCTTCAGTGTCACTTCCTAAAGTACTTCCAATATAGTCTACTGGGCTCTGGGAATTTAAAAGTCGTTAATCCTTTTAATATTTTAATACCATTTTCCACAAATACTGAGTTTGTTTAGTTCCCTCCCTTCATTAGACCCTGTGTTCCTTGATAGATCTGGGAAGTTGTTGCATGAGAAGGGGTAGGATCAGGCATGATCAGCTAAGCAGCATGACAGGTGGCTGACTTTTGCTCCTAATTCATACATTTTTGAGCTTTTATTAAACCTTGAATCATTTTCTCTTCAATTCAGACGATGATGAGTGCTCTTATGGGGAAAGTGATACAGAAGCTATGTGTGGTCACAATACTGTTTGTCACAACACAATAGGAAGCTTCTATTGTAACTGTCAGGAAGGATATATGAACTTACAGAAGAATAGTAACTTCACAAAGGCTGAAAACTGCACAGGTGAGTGATAACACTCATATTTTTGGTATTTAGCGCTTTACTTATTGACACATTCTGAAGTTTTCCCCTGACCTTAGCACGGGTCAGTCAGAAGACGTCTTGCCGTTCTTCTCAGGTATAAAGTGGGAGTACTCACAAATCAAGCCTCCTGCCATTTATTTCAATGTTGCTGCAATGTTTCTGCCGGTGGCCCATATACAAATCTCATTCTCCATTTTCCCTGGTGATTTAAATCAAATCTCCAATTGATTCAGTTTTTCTTTAAATCCCACTCCCTCCCAGACTCTGTACTCTCTACTCATGGGAGGTTAATGAGCTTCCCTCTGTTCATCTTGTCTAATCCTGTTGTGGATTTTTCTGTCTCTAGGAACAAAAGCCAAGAGGTGATTTCCATCTGTTGAATCAAGTAATTCAATCAGATGAGAAATGATGGCAGATTTTTCAAATTCGGGATCAGAATCAAGTTTAATATCAGCAGCATATGTCATGAAATTTGTAAATCTCTCAGTGGCCCCACATTTTAATTCCACGTCCCATTCCCATTCTGATATGTCTATCCATGGCCTCCTCTACTGTCAAGCTGAAGCCAAACTCAGGTTGGAGGAACAACCCCTTATATTATGTCTGGGTAGCCTCCAACCTGATAGCATGAACACGAATTTCTCTAACTTCTGTTAATGCCCCTCCTCCCCTTCTTACCCCATCCCCAATTTATTTATTCCCCCCTCCTTTTTTTTCCTCTCTCTGCCCATCACTCTTTGCCTGTTGTCCATCTCCTACTGGTACTCCCCTCCCCCTTTATTTCTCCTTAGGCCTCCCATCCCATGATCCCTTCCCTTCTCCAGCTCTGAATCCCTTTTTCCAATCACCTTTCCTGCTCTTAGCTTCATCCCTCTCCCTCCTGTCTTCTCCTATCATTTCGGACGTCCCTCCGCACTCTACTTTCAAATCTCTTACTATCTTTTCTTTCAGTTAGTCCTGACGAAGGGTCTCAGCCCGAAACGTCGACAGTGCTTCTTCCTATAGATGCTGCCTGGCCTGCTGCGTTCCACCAGCATTGTGTGTGTGTTGCTCCAAATACTATTTCAGTTTTTTCCCGTCAGAAACTTTGAAAAAATTATGGTGTATATTTGTTCAATTATGATACCATAAGACAAGGGATACCATAAAACCCTTTTTGCACTGCACACTGGTTTAAAATTGACAATATTCTTGCTGACTGGCTGACGGGGGAGTGGGGGGGCACACAGGTGTTAATCACGACCGGAATATAGGTGATAAGTCAACTATAAGCCACTTATAAGTGGCTAATACATTCAATTTCATTTTTAAAAGGGTTTATCTAACGAATTTAATATTAAAAATACTGCACATATTTTACTCGCATGAATATAGAGATAAGTCAATTATAACTCACGTATAAGTCAATAGCATCATAACATTTTAAGTAAGGTTTGGATATTAAACACACAGCGCATATTTTCCTCATATGAACATATAAAATTATTGCAACACACCAGTGAGAAGACAAGGTGAAGGCCGAAGGTCCCTGTACCGGGGCCGTGGCGGTCGCAGTCCAGAGAAAGCGACTGACCGAGCGAGGAGTGCGACAGGGGCCGTCCCCACCCCCCTTGTAGGTAGGTAGGATTTATCAGCAGACAGAAGTTCGGCTCGAGGGATGACTTTCAGCAGATCACAGCAATGAGGCCGCTCTGCTACTTACGAAACTCTGAGCCTGAATTAGGTCGTCTGCGAATATTTTACCACCAGGTTCCCCATGAACATTCGGTGTGCTAAACAGGATTAGAGGCGGCGCCTATCCATCTGCGCCCCAGGCCAGTAGCAACTGCACTTCTCGCTGGCCGTGCGAGGTGGCCGGTTACCCGAGGCCAACCAGTGATCCCTGACGCGAGGTATCACTGCATTTAGGCGACTGATGACCTCGCGTGCGTAATGACCTCACGTGTGTTCAAGTTCAACAGTGGGCGTGACAGGGAATGAGGAAAGGTGCAGCTGACTCATATTGTTTCATATCGCCAAATCATGTCATTTCCTCGCTGCCCGGAGGTTGGGGACCACTGCCATAAGACCATAACACCAGATACAGTATTCTCTCTTCTCCTTGACAAATTCATCTTAATAGCTGGTAAAGCAAACTTCAAGGAGAGCTTCTTTCCTTAACATTGGGACTTTAGCTGTGAATGCAAAGATCTAATATCACAGGCAAACACAGACAGTCTGCAGATGCCTGAAATTCAAAGCAATACACACATAGGGTCGGAAGGTGTTAAATCATTGTCGATACAGCTAAAGAACTGCAAGGTTAGAAAGACCCTGATGGGAGTTGCAAACAGACCCCCAAATTGAATTGAATTGACTTTATTTCTTACATCCTTCATATACATGAGGAGTAAAAATCTTTATGTTACGTCTCTGTCTAAATGTTCAATGTGCAATCATAGTAATCTATAATAATTTATAATATATAGAACAGTCAATGTAATATAGAGTACACTCAGATCAGCATGAGTTAATCAATGGCCTGGTGGAAGAAGTTGTCCTGGAGCCTGTTGGTCCTGGCTTTGATGCTGCGGTACTGTTTCCCGGATAGTAGCAGCTGGAATAGATTGTGGTTGGGGTGACTCAGGTCCCCAATGATCCTATGAGCCCTATTTACATACCTGTCCTTATAAATGTACTGAATCATGGGAAGTTCACAACTACGGATGCGCTGGCCTGTCCACACCACACCCTGTAGAGTCCTGCGATTAAGGGAGCTACAGTTCCCATACCAAGCAGTGATGCAGCCAGTCAGGATGCTCTCAATTGTGCCCCTGTAGAAAGTTCTTAGGAAATGGGGGCCCATACCAAACTTCCTCAACCATCTGATGTGAAAGAGGTGCTGTTCCACCTTTCGCACCCACAGCTGGTGTGTACAGACCATGTGAGGTCCTTGGTGATGTGGATGCTGAGGGACTTCAAACTGTTTACCCTCTCAACCCCAGATCCACAACCAGCTCCTTTGTTTTTGCAACATTGAGGGAGAGGTTGTTTTCTTGACGCCACTGTGTCAGAGAGATGACTTTTTCCCTGCAGGCCACCTCATCATTGTATGAGATAAGGCCAATCAATATAGTGTCGTCTGCAAATTTAATTTGCAAATTAGAGCTGTGGGTGGCAACATAGTCATGGGTATACAGGGAGCAAAAGAGGGGACTCAGTACACAGCCCTGAGGGGCTCCTGTGTTGAGAGTCAGAGGGGTGGTGGAGGTGAGGGAACCCACTCTTGCCAACTGCTGGTGATCTGACAGGAAGTCCAGGATCCAGCCGCACAAGGAAGGGTCACAGCCAAGGTTGCTGCACTTCTTAGAGAGCCTGGATGGACCTATGGTGTTGAATGCTGAACTGTAGTCTGAGCACAGAATTCTCACAGAAGCATCCTTCTTCTCCAGGTGTATAAGGATGGTACATACAGCAGTGGCTATTGCATCATCCCACGATCGGTTGTGTCGGCAGGTGAACTGTAGGGGGTCCAGTTTGGGTGGTAGCAAGCTGCAGATGTAATCCTTGACCAGCCTCTCAAAGCATTTGCTTATTATTGAGGGGAGTGATTCCCTCAGTGAGCTCGGAGACATCCTCATCGTGGAAGATATTCCAGTCGACGTCATGGTAAGAATGTGGTCCACAAATTACAGCGAAAGATAGAAAACGCATGCCCAAAGGGCAAAGCTACAATAGTCACGGGGGGATTCAATATGCAGTCAGATTGGGAAAACAAGTTGGTGCTGAAATAAAGGAGGGGGAATTTCTAGAGTGCCAATGAGATGGATTTTTACAGCAACTCGTGGATGAGCCTTCCAGAGGATCAGCTATTCTTGACTGAGAGTTGTGCAATAAACCAGAATTGATTAGAGACCTTAAGGTAAAAGAACCTTAAGGGGAAAGTGATCGTAATGTGATCGAATTCATCCTGCAATTTGGGAAGGAAAATCTAAACACAGACATATCAATATTATAGTGGTGTAAAAGGAATTACAGAGGCATGAGAGAGGAGTTGGCCACAATTGATTGGAATAGAACACCAGCAGGATAATGGCACAGCAGCAATGGCTGGAATTTCTGGAAGTAATTCAGAAGGCACAGGATATGTACATCCCAAAGAGGACGAAGTATTCTGAAGGAAAGATGACACAACTGTGGCTAACAAGAAGAGCAAAAGCCAACATAAAACCTAAATTGATTGAGAAGCGTAAAGGACAGGTTACACTTGAATGCAAAGTGGTCCAATATCCTAGCAGGCAGGTTTAATAGAGCTGTTAGGGAGGGTTTAAACTAATTTGGCAGGGACATGGGAACTGGAGTGAGCAGAGGAAGGGGAAAACAGAAATAAATCAAAGATAGCATGCAACAGAGATGATAGAAAGGACTGGCAGGAACTGAGGCATAATCTCAGCCAGTGGGATGAGTTACAGGGCAATAGAAGCATGGTGCAGTTAAAACAGAAAGCAACAAATACTGGACTGAAAGTGTTGTATTTGAATGCACGCAGCACAAGGAAGAAAACGGATGGACTTGGAATTCAGCAACAGATTGGCAAATATGATGTCGTGGCTATCTCTGAAACTTGGCTAAAGGATGGCTGAACATCCAAGGATATACAGTGTATCAGAAAGATAGGTTAGTAGGCAGATGGGGTGGATTGGCTCTGTGCATAAGAAATAAAACTAACTCATTGGAAAGAGATGACAGGATTCAAAAGTCCTGTCATGGGTTGAGTTAAGAAAGGGCAACGGTAAAAGGACCCTATTGGCAGTTATATACAGGCCTCCAAACAGCAGCCGGGATGTGGATTACAAATTACAGCAGGAGATAGAAAAAGTGTGTCAGAAGGGCAGTGTCATGATAATCATTGGGGATTTTAACATGAAAGTGGATTGGGAAAACCAGGCCAGTACTGGACCTCGAGAGAGAATTTGTAGAACGTCTAAGGGATGGCTTTTTAAAACAGCCTGTAGTTGAGCCCACTAGGTGATCGGCTGTGCTGGATTGGGTGCTGTGCAGTGATCTGGAGGTGATAAGAGAGATTAAGGTTAAGGAACTCTTAGGGAACATTGATCACAATATGATCGAGTTCACTCAAATTTGAGAAGGAGAAACTAAATTCCAATGTGTCAGTATTTGAGTGGAATAAAGAAAATTACAATGGCATGAGAGGGGAACTGGCCAAGGTTGAATGCAACGGGACACTAGCAGGAAGGATAGCAGAGCAGCAATGGCTGGAGTTTCGCAAAAAATGTGGGAAGGGCAAGATAGATAAATTGCAAATAAGAAGAAATTTTTGAATGGAAGAAGGACACTACTGTGGCTGACAAGTGTAGTCAGATCCAAAGTAAAAGTAAATGTGAGGGCATACAAGAAAGCCAAAGTGGGAAGACAGAGGATTGGGAAGTTTTTAAAACCTTGCAGAAGGAACTTAAGAAGGTCATTAGGAAGGAAAAGATGAGTTATGAAAGGATGCTGGTGATAAAAAAAATATACTAAAAACATTTCTAAGTGTATAAACTGTAAAAGAGAGTTGAGGTTAGATATAGGACCAATAAAAAATGATGCCAAAGATATTATAATGAGAGATACAGAGATGGCAGAGGAACTGAATGTGTATTTTGTAACAGTCTTCACAGTGAAAGATATCTGCAGTATATCGAACATTCAAGAGTGTCAGGGAAGTGAAGTATGTGAAAACTATGTGAAAATTACGACTGAAAAGGTGCTCAGGACATTTAATGGAATGAGGGTGGATAAACCTCCTGGACCTGATGGAATATACCTTCGGGTTCTGAAGGAAGTAGCTGGAGAGATTGAGGAGGCATTAACGATGATCTTTCAAGAAATGATAGATTCTGGCATTGTACCAGTCAACTGGAAAATTGCAAATGTTACTCCGCTACTTAAGAAGGTTGTAGGAGGCAGCAGAAAGGAAACTATAGACCTGTTAGCCTGATATCAGTGGTTGGGAAGTTTTTGGAATCGATTGTTAGGGATGAGATTATGTAATACCTGGAGGCACATGACAAGATAGGCCAAAGCCAGCATGGTTCCCTGAAAGGAAAATCCTGCTCAAATAAGTTACTACAATTTTTTGAGGAAATTACAAGCAGAGTAGACACAGGAGATGCAGTATGAGGGATGATTGATAAGTTCATGGCCTATGGTAGAAGGAGATGAGTTATTCATTTTAAACTTCCTGCATTTTCACTCAGAGTTGAACTGCACGTCCATGTAACGAGAGCAGGATAACTCATCTCCTTCTGCCTTGGGCCACAAACTTATCAATCACCCCTGCTCTGGACCACTTCTACAAAGAAGGGATCTGTTTGCTCCATGACTGTTGGACTAAGTGCGTCAATGTAGGAGGGGACTATGTTGAAAAGTAAATGTGCTAAGTTTTCTAAAATTGACTCCTTGTACCTTAGGCCACAAACTTATCAACCACCCCTCATAGATGTGCTGTACCTGGATTTTCAGAAGGCCTGTAACAAAGTGCCACACTTGAGGCTGCTTAGCAAGATAAGAGTCCATGGAGTTACAGGGGAGTTACTATCATGGGTGGAGCATTGGTTGATCGGTAGAAAACAGAGAGTGGGAATAAAAGGATCCTATTCTGGATGACTGCCAGTTACCACCAGGGTTCCACAGGGGTCGGTGTTGGGACTGCTGCTTTTTACAATATATGTCAATGATTTGGACTATGAGATTAATGGATTTGTGGTTAAATTTGCCAATGATATGAAGATAATGAACAAAGAGGTGGTAAATGAAATACAATATTGGAAAGTGTATGGTCATGCACTTTGGTGGAAGAAATAAACAAAAGGACCAGATGGGGAGAGTATTCAAAATGCAGAGATGCAAAGGGGCTTGGGAGTTCTCATGCAGGATATCCTAAAGGTTGAGTCAGTGGTGAAGAAGTTGAATGCAATGCTGGCTTTAATTTCCAGAGGTATAGAATGTAAGAGTAGGGATGTGATGTTGAGATTCTATAAAGCACTCGTGAGACCACACTAAAAGGCCAGAACAGATTAGATATGGCAAGGTTATTTCCCATGGTAGGGGAGTCCAGGACAAGAGGGCACAATTTCAGGACTGAAGGACGTTCATTTAGAACAGAGATGCGGCGAAATTACTTTAGTCAGAGGGTTGTAAATCTGTGGAATTTGTTGCAATGAGCAGCTGTGGAGGCCAAGTCATTGGGTTCATTTAAGACAGAGGTAGATAGGTTCTTGATGAGACAGGGCATCAAAGGGCATGGGGAGATGGCAGGGAAGTGGGGATGACTGAAAGAATTGGATCAGCATGTGATTGAATGGTGGAGCAGACTCAATGGGCTGAATGGCCTACTTATACTCTTATAAGTATAATCTTATGGACTTCTGGTCTTTTAACATCCAACAGAAAACAAATAAAAACATCTTTAAGAAGGTAAAGATGGAATATGAAAGAAAGTTAGCCAATAATATTAAAGAAGGTACCAAAAGTTTCTTTGGAAGTGTAAAAGAGAGGTGAGAGTGGGTATTAAACCACTGAAAAACTATGCCAGAGGGGTAATATTGAGGACAATGAAATGGTGGACGAACTGAATAAGCATTTTGTATCATTCTTCACTGTGAAAATACACAAACTATATTGTGGAAGTTCTTGGTGTCAGGGATTATGAAGTATGTGAATTTACCATAACTAGTGAGAAGGTTCTCGGGAAACTGGCAGTTTTGAAGGTAGATATGTCACCTGGACAACATTGTGTACACAGCAGGTTTCAGAAAGAGGTGGCTGAAGAGATCATGGAGGCATTCTGTGTGTGTGGCCTCCGTTGATCGTGATCAACCATGGGTACTGCGCCTCTGGTAGTCACTGGGAGTGGGCTCTCCAGGACACAAGACAGGGCAAAGTTGATATGGAGATCCGTCTGTTGCCCATGTAGTGGGAAGACATGCTGATGACAAGTCCAAAGGAACGACGAAAGTTGATATAGTTCAGTGCCAGCAGCATCACAGGAGTTGCCGTGCCGGTGCTGAGTACAGCAGTCAGTCGCCTTCAGGACACCGACTCCGGATTTTTCCTCGGGTTTTACTCCCAAAGCCTTTCCCATGAGCGGGTATAGCTGCAAGGCAGCCGGAGATTTGAAATCGGAGTTTTCCCTCTTCTAGATGTGCTACCATCCGTGGTTAATGAGCCCCATCTGCCCGGAGCAACTGGTTTTAAGGTGCCAGTGGCCCTCCTCAGTGAGAACAGCTCCAATGGGCATAAGAACTATGCCACACGTGAAGGCCGGGAGTTGGACTTGGTTGTCAGAGGCTGTGTGAGACGCATGCCATGAAGAGCAATAAGAGCTCGTCCTCACTACCACCCTTCGGCTATGACTACCTTTGGAGCCTAATGGAGGGATTAGTGATGATCTTTCAAGAATCACTGACTTTACATCACACTCACATGGCTCAACCCTTGAGGCAATCTTACTTTCGCTCGCCTCTTCATTGTGGTGATAATTTGCCACAATTTACCACACTAAAAGTGTTATTAATAAGTATTTAGACATATTTCTTTCTCTATTATCCATCAATAAACTGTTGACCAACTTCAGTAGTCCTATTTTAAACCATAAGGATCATAAAGTTGAGACTGACTAAAAAAGGAAAACAATTGAAAATAATATTATAGCATTTACTATCTGACCTGTCAGAGTCCTAGTGACTAAAGAACAGAAACATGCTATTCAGCCCATCTAATATGTGCTTTGACAATTCTGTCTAGTCCCATCGACGCAGGAGAAATTTCTTCACTCAGAGCGGCCTGAGAGTGTGGAACGAGCTGCCAGTGCAAGTGGTACATGGGAGCTTGATTTCAACATATATGAGAAGGCTGGATAGGTACATGGATAGTAGGGGTATAGAGGGTTAAGGTCCTAGTGCATGTCAATGGGAGTAGGCAGTCTAAATGGATCGTCATGGACTACATAGGCCAAAGGGCCTGTTTCTTCTGGTTTAAGTTGACACTACTGAGAGGCAACAGTTTCCTGCTGGTTCGTAAAGCAAGAAATACAACCAAGTACTTTATTATCAGCATTTTTCTGTGGTTAAATTGTGTTCTATCACTGCAAACAATGAAGAAGGGAGCAAAGGTGAGGCTGACTTGCAGGTTGAGGCATGTGGGTGCAATGCAAATTCTGAGCATCGCAAGTTTGAGGAGGAGTGGTCTCAGCAGGGTCGAGGCATGTTCTAGACAGAGTCAGAGTCGGAAACAGAATTGGAGCGAGCAGAGCGGAGAAATTTTGGAGAAGCTTCAGAGCCCATCCACCTAAACTGAGAGCAAGGTTGGATCGATCTAAGTTCTGGGCTGATCTGGAAAGTTTGGGTATGGGAAAGAACATAGTGACAGGATCCCTGCACAGAGCATATTGGTAAGGCAGAGGATGACCCAGTGTTAGAAAGTTTAAACATAGCCCAGATGGACTGAGAAGACAAGGTTCCAGGACTGAAGGCAAGGGCCAGGCCAATTTTGTTTACTGCTTTGAGACATTTGCTTGACTCTCCATGGAACTGAGGCTGTGTAACTACTCCCCCTGTTCCAGGCTTTGTGTCTATGGGCTTCATGGTGATTTGCCCCACTGTGTGATGAACCAAGGCCGCAACTATGAGCTTGGTCTGGCTGTCATGGTATTTACAGGTTTAATCATAATGGAGCTCCTATTTTTCTTCCCTGGCAAAAACATTTTCTTCCAATACTCTGCCTGCAAAATTAATTCCATTCCTCTATGCATTGGACTCAATGTGATGTTACATGCAGGAAAAGATTTCAGTGCAAATAGGTGCACTCTAAATGAAACAATGGACAATTTTTTAGATATGAAAGAGGTAACAAATCAGCTGTGTTCTTACAGAACAACAGAGCAGGTATGAATGTCAGGATTGGACCCAAATGAAGTCCATTTGAAGTACTAGGTACTGAAGTACTAGGGGTAGGACAGGATGGGGATGCCATGGCATGTGAGGGGTAAGGCAGTTGGGGCTGGATCCCAGAGTTCGGACGAGGCAGGCAGGAGGATTCATCAAGACGGGCCGCATGGATCCCGGGCAGGGCCACCTCCCAGGCGGAAACACAGAGGCCTGGGCCACTCGCGGACACCTGAGCAGGTGCGGGGCACAACCTATGGGAAACGAGGGGAGGAAAGGGTAGGAGTCCTTAGGGCAGGCCACATGGATCCCAGGCAGAAACAGAGGCCTGGGCCAGTCACGGACACCTGGGCAGGTGCGGGACACAACCCTTAGGGAGCAATAGGTGAAAAGGGCTGAAACCCCTGCCGGCCAGCAGCAGTCCAGCCAGACCTGCCCGACAGAGGCAACAGGTAGGAAGGGGCAGAACTCCCCGTCAGGCAGCAGCAGTCCAGCCAGACCTGCCTGACAGAGGCAATGGGTAGGAAGGGGCAGAACTCCCCGTCAGGCAGCAGCAGTCCGGCCAGACCTGCCTGACAGAGGCAACGGGTAGGAAGGGGCAGAACTCCCCGTCAGGCAGCAGCAGTCCAGCCAGACCTGCCTGACAGAGGCAACAGGTAGGAAGGGGCAGAACTCCCCGTCAGGCAGCAGCAGTCCAGCCAGACCTGCCTGACAGAGGCAATGGGTAGGAAGGGGCAGAACTCCCCGTCAGGCAGCAGCAGTCCGGCCAGACCTGCCTGACAGAGGCAACGGGTATGAAGGGGCAGAACTCCCCGTCAGGCAGCAGCAGTCCAGCCAGACCTGCCTGACAGAGGCAAGGGATCAGAAGGAAACTGGGTCCAGGGTGAGCAACAGGACTACCGTGATACCCCAGTAAATTGGGAAAGGCAACCAACAACATGGCAGCACAAGCAAGACAAATATGGCAGAACCACAGGACCATCGCACAGAAGAGAAGCAGGGGAACAAGACCAATCGGATAGAGCATATACAGAACAGGATTCAGAGCTGGCAGTCCAGGTACTGAGCAGGTTAAACCAGCTTCAGAGCAGGACAACCCCCAACTAGGCTCAGTCCCCGAGCCCCTTATAAACACCTGCAATAGGCAACAGGTGTACCTCCTTAAGCCAAGATGATCCAATGGCTCTGTGACAGGAGGCCTGGCTGCAAGGCCTGGAGTCTGGAGTCCACGGACCGGAGCAAGACTCGGAAGGCGGGCTCCGGACCGGACCCAGACTCGGAAGGCGGGCTCCGGACCGGACCCTAACAATGAAGGGCCTACTGACCTACTCTTGATCTGTTTCTCATCTTTTTACGCTCTAATACCATAATTCTTCAATCTTTATGAAATTTTCCCTGTTCTTCTGTTTCTTAACATCCGTACTATCTTTGTTACCCAATTAATATTCCATAATCTTATCAATTAATTAATTATTCAGGTTAAATAAACTTCCTTTCTGCTCCATTCCAACCCTGCGTCATGGACCTCAGCTTCACATAGTGAAACCTGAATGAAACAATGTGGCTCTCAACAACAACCAGGGCATCTGAGAGAAACGGATGCAGCCTTTTACCCATGAAGAAGCTTTGTCTCAGTGAGGAGATCTTGCTCGAGCTGCTCATGGTGATGTTTGTCTTTCTGTCCCACAATACAGGTGATAATGATCTCTCAAAGCACATAAACCCCTGAGTGGAAGAGCCATTAATAGCTCCTTACTGTGGCTCACTGAAAGCCTCTGACAACCCGAGATGCCAGGCAAGACTGCACGTTAAGTACCATCATCATGGGGATGCTTCAGAACTTCCCTGCTCCTTTGAACAGCTGGTGGTTATTCTGTTGCGATTGCATATTGTCCAATTCATAAAATCATCTCATTATAAGAGAATGTTCAGATTGGACCCTTTCCTTAATCCACTTAGTTGGCAGCGAATCTCCTGCCACATTTTGACATCCACTGGATGTGTCAGCATTCTGTTAAGAAAACTGGCATGGAGATATTTCTCAGCTTGGGGAAAAGGTCACTGCAAACCAGTATAAAGAATGAATACTATTCACATGCCTGTTTCATATTGATTACAGAAAATAATGAATGTTTCCAAATTCCATCAGTGTATGGGCCAAATACTATACATTTTAATACAGTGGGATTTTCTACTGCCATCCCATCAGGACTAATTAACTTCACAGTTGGTTATACAGCACATACAAGTATGTTATTGAGCTTTTACAGTGCATGATCTCCCTGTGCTGAGCTTGGTACTGTTGTTGTGATGCTGGGTATATGTGATTGAAATTGATCTGTTCAAGGTGGATAAGCAAAGAATATTTAAAAGTAAAGAAAAATAAAAGAAAAGGTTGGTACAACAAGATTGCGGGAGCAGGTAATGCAAATGTCTGACAACTCCAGGCATACATGCTCAATCTGATCTTGGTGCTGCCCGTTGACATAGTATCCTAATTTCTGGGAAGGTGGAGCAGATAAGTGGTGATACTTTATGTGCAGCTATGATGGAAATCATTACACATGCTGATTTATATAGACAATAGGGAAACCTAATCAGGTTATTCAAGTAGCACCACTTAAACCGATACCTGCTTTTGGTGAACCTTTTTCCAGGGTCATAGTGGATTGTGTTGGCCCATTGCCAAAGACAATAGACAATAGGTGCAGAGGTAGACCATTCGGCCCTTCGAACCTGCACCACCATTTTGAGATCATGGCTGATCATCTACCATCAATACCTGGTTTCCGCCTTCTCCCCATATCCCTTGATTCCCCTATCCATAAGATACCTGTCTAGCTCCTTCTTGAAAGCATCCAGAGAACTGGCTTCCACCGTCTTCCGAAGCAGTGCATTCCAGACCCCCACAACTCTCTGGGAGAAGAGGTTTTTCCTTAACACTGTCCTAAATGACCTACCCCTTATTCTCAAAACATGCCCTCTGATGCTGGACTCTCCCAGCATCTGGAACATATTTCCTGCCTCTATCTTGTACAATCCTTTAATAATCTTATATGTTTCAATCAGATCCCCTCTCAATCTCCTTAATTCCAGCATGTACAAGCCCAGTCTCTTTAACCTCTCTGCATAAGACAGTCCAGACATCCCAGGAATTAACCTCGTGAATCTACGCTGCACTTCCTCTACAGCCAGGATGTCCTTCCTTAACCCTGGAGACCAAAACTGTACACAATACTCCAGGTGTGGTCTCACCAGGGCTCTGTACAAATGCAAGAGGATTTCCTTGCTCTTGTACTCAATTCCCTTTGTAATAAAGGCCAATATTCCATTAGCCTTCTTCACGGCCTGCTGCACTTGCTCATTCACCTTCAGTGACTGATGAACAAGGACTCCTAGATCTCTTTGTATTTCTCCCTTACCTAACTCTACACCGTTCAGATAATAATCTGCCTTCCTGTTCTTACTCCCAAAGTGGATAACCTCACACTTACTCACATTAAACGTCATCTGCCAAGTATCTGCCCACTCACCCAGCCTATCCAAGTCACCCTGTATTCTCCTAACATCCTCATCACATGTCACACTGCCACCCGGCTTAGTATCATCAGCAATAACTGATGTTATTCTCAATGCCTTCATCTACATCGTTGACGTAGATCATAAACAGCTGTGGTCCCAATACCGAGCCCTGTGGCACCCCACTAGTCTCCACCTGCCATTCTGAGCAACACCCATTCACCGCTACCCTTTGCTTTCTATCTGCCAACCAGTTTTCTATCCATATCAATGTCTTCCCCCCAATGCCATGAGCTTTGATTTTACCACCAATCTCCTATGTGGGACCTTATCAAATGCCTTCTGAAATTCAAGGTACTCTACATCCACTGGATATCCCCCGTCTTAACTTCCTGGTTACATCCTCGAAAAACTCCAACAGATTGGTCAAGCATGATTTACCCTTGGTAAATCCATGCTGGCTCGGCCCAATCCTATCACTGATATCTAGATATGCTACTATTTCATCTTTAGTAATGGACTCTAGCATCTTCCCCACCACCGATGTCAGGCTGACAGGTCGATAGTTCTCTGTTTTCTCCCTCCCTCCTTTCTTAAAAAGTGGGATAACATTGGCCATTCTCCAATCCTCAGGAACTGATCCTGAATCTAAGGAACATTGGAAAATGATTACTAATGCATCTGCAATTTCCAGGGCCACCTCCTTTAGTACTCTAGGATGCAGACCATCTGGACCTGGGGATTTGTCAGCCTTCAGTCCAATCAGTTTACTCATCACCGTTTCCTTCCTAATGTCAATCTGTTTCATTTCCTCAATTACCCTATGTCCTTGGCCTATCCATACATCTGGGAGATTGCTTGTGTCTTCCTTAGTGAAGACAGATCTAAAGTACTTGTTAAATTCTTCTGCCATTTCTCTGTTTCCCATAACAATTTCACCCAATTCATTCTTCAAGGGCTCAACATTGTTCTTAACTATCTTCTTTCTCTTCACATACCTAAAAAAGCTTTTGCTATCCTCCTTTATATTCCTGGCTAGCTTGCGTTCTACCTCATTTTTTCTCCCCGTATTGCCTTTTTAGTTAAGTTCTGTTGTTCCTTAAAAACTTCCCAATCATCTGTCCTCCCACTCACCTTAGCTCTGTCATACCTCCTTTACCTCTGACTTCCTTTGTCAACCACTGTGGCCCCTTTCCCCCCTTTGAATCCTTCCTTCTTCGGGGAATGAACTGATTTTGCACCTTGTGCATTATTCCCAAGAATACCTGCCATGGCCATTCCACTGTCTTTTCTGCTAGGATATCCATCCAGTCAACTTTGGCCTGCTCCTCCCTCATGGCTCCATAGTTTCCCCTGTTCAACTGCAACACTGACACCTCCAAGCTGCCCTTATCCTTCTCAAACTGCAGATAAAAACTTATCATATTATGATCACTACCTCCTAATGGCTCCTTTACTTCAAGATCGCTTATCAAATCCTGTTCATTACATAACACTAAATCCAGAATAGCCTTGTCCCTGGTCGGCTGTCGTACAAGCTGTTCCAAGAATGCATCCCATAGGCACTCTACAAACTCCCTATCCTGGGGTCCAGCACCAACCTGATTTCTCCCAGTTCACCTGCATGTTGAAATCCCCCATAACTACTGCGACATTACCTTTGCCACATGCCAATGTTAACTCCCTATTCAACTTGCAACCAATATCCATGCTACTGTTTGGTGGCCTGTAGACAACACCCATTAGGGTCCTTTTGCCCTTACTGTTCCTCAGTTCTATCCACACAGACTCTACTTCTCCTGATCCTATGTCCCCCACTAGCAAGGGACTGAATCTCATTCCTCACCAACAGGGCCACCCCACCCCCTCTGCCCACATTTCTGTCCCTACGATAGCACGTATACCCTTGTACATTCATTTCCCAGGTCTGATCTCCCTGCAGCCATGTCTCCGTTATCCCAACAACATCATAGCTACCCATTCGCACCTGAGCTTCAAGCTCATCTGCCTTATTTCTGACACTTCGTGCATTCAGATAGAGAATGTTTAGCCCATTTCTCCTCTCTCTGTTTGAATCGCTGCCTATTGTGCTTAACCCAACTCCCCGAACTCCCATCGGGCTATACGCCCCTAGAATTTTGTTGTCCTTCCTAAATTTACTTATTCTTTCTGCACATTTAACTCCACGTTCCGTCAGACCATCTCTCTGTACATGTGTCCTCCTTATCACTTGTTCCGCCTCACCTTTCTCTACTACACACTTAATATTCTGGAACCGTGTAGTCCCCACCTGTCCTTTATTCTTCCTCTCGCTATCCTCTCTCACATTCTGGATCCCCGCCCCCTGCAAATTCAGTTTAAAACCCCCAAGAAGCATTAGCAAACTTCCCTGCAAGAATGTTAATACCGCTCCAGAGCTATTACAGCTGAAATTCACAAACTTACAGTAAACAACATTATTGTAAGACACTTAAAAGATCTATTGATCCTTAAATTAATGGACTCCACCTGGAACACTTGGGTTGTGAGTGCAGTTCCCGTTTAAGAAAATGAAACCAGGGATAGCAAGCTAGTTTACAGGTATGATCAATATGCCTTAGACTCTGCCAGTCTCTGGAAAATAAAGTTGAAGACCTCAGAGCAAAATTGTAGGACCTGAGGTAAATCAGGGACTCCTGGTGTGGTGGTAGAGAATTTTAAGTGATGTTTCAACAGGTACATGGATGTAAGGATGATGGAGGGACATGGACAGGGTGTAGATAGGAGGGATTAGTAGATAGGAGCTATATACCTGTGAGAGTCAGTGGGTACATAGACTGCCTCCAGAGTTGAAGACAAGAGATCTAGAAAAGGGGAGAAAAATTTCAGAAATGGACCAAGTAAATCTGAGAGCAAGGTGGAAACTGCAAACGAAGCTGATGAAATCAACGAGCTCAGCATGGGTGCAAGAAGCAGTACCAATGCAGTTACCAATGTAACATAAGAAGAGATGGGAAGTGGTGCCGGTGTAGGCTTAGAACATGGATCGCTTCGCATAACCGATGAAAGGACAGGCATACCTGGGACCCATGCGATTGTCCATGACTTCACCTCTGGTTTGAAGGAAGTAGGAGGAGGTGAAGGAAAAATTGTTGAGGGTGAGGACTTGGAAGTATAAATCGGGAACACATGTGAACTTGGAAGTATAAATCGGGAACATATGTGAACTTGGAAGCATAGATTGGAAACAGATCTACTCAGGAAATGTGGCAAAACCTCAAGGATATTTGCGTGGCGTTTTGCATAGGTACATTCCAATGAGACAGGAAAAGGATGGTAGGGTACAGGAACCATAGTGTATAAAGGCTGTTGAAAATCTAGTCAACAAGAAAAGAAAAGGTTCAAAAAAACTAGGTAATTATTGAGCTCTAGAAGGTTATAAGGTTAGCAGGAAGGAGCTTAAGAAGGAAATTAGGAGAGCCAGAAGGGGCCATGATAAGGCCTTGGCGAGCAGGATAAAGGAAAACCCCAAAGCATTCTACAAGTACATGAAGAGCAAGAAGATAAGACATGAGACAGCGTGACAGCGGAAAAGTGCCTATGGAAACGGAGGAGATAGCAGAGGTATTCAATGAATACTTTGCTTCAGTATTCACTGCAGAAAAGGATCTTGGTGATTGTAGGGATGACTTACAGCAGATTGAAAAGCTTGAGCATATAGACATTAGGAAAGAGGATGTGCTGGAGCTTTTGGAAAGCATCAAGTTGGATAAGTCTCCAGGACTGAACAAGATGTACCCCAGGCTACTGTCGGAGGCAAGGGATGAGATTGCTGAGTCCCTGATAATGGTTTTGCATCATCAATGGGGAAAGGAGAGAGGTTCCAGCGAACTGAAGGGTTGCAGATGTTGTTTTATTCATAAAAGGGAGTGGAGATAGGCCAGGAAATTATAGACCAGTGGGTCTTACTTCAGTGATTGGTAAGTTAATGGAAAAGATTCTGAGAGGCAGGATTTATGAACTTTTGGAGAGGCATAATATGATTAGGAATAGTCAGCATGGCTTTGTCAAAGGCAGATCGTGCTTTATAAGCCTGTTTGAATTTTTTGAGGATATGACCAAGCACATTGATAAAGATAGAGCAGAAGATGTAGTGTATATGGATTTCAGCAAGGCTTTTGATAAGGTACCCCATGCAAGGTGTATTGGGAAAGCAAGGAGGCATAGGATCAAGGGTTCCTTGCTTTGTGGATCCAGAATTGGCTTCCTCACAGAAGGCAAAGAGTGGTTGTAGATGGGTCATATTCTACATGGAGGTTGTTGATCAATGGTGTGTTTCAGGGATCTGTTCTGGGAACCTTTCTCTTTGTGATTTTTGTAAGTGACCTGGATGAAGTGGAGGGATGGGTTAGTAAATTCACTGATGACACAAAGGTTGGGGGTCTTGTGGATAGTGTGGAGGGCTGTCAGAGGTTACAGCGGAACATCAATAAGACGCAAAACTGCGCTGAGAAGTGGCAGCTGGAGTTCAACCCATATAAGTGTGAGGTGGTTCATTTTGGTAGGTCAAATATGATGGCAGAATATAGTATTAATGGTAAGACTCTGGGCAGTGTGGAGGACCAGAGGGATCTTGGGTTCCGAGTCCATAGGACACTCAAAGTTGCTGCGCAGGTTGACTGTGTGGTTCAGAAAGCATTGGCCTTCATCAATCATGGGATTGAGTTTAAGAGCTGAGAGGTAATGTTATAGCTACATAGGACCCTAGTCAGGCCCCAGTTATAGTACTGTGCTCAGTTCTGGTCACCTCACTACAGGAAGGATGTGGAAACTATAGGATGGGTTCAGAGGAGATTTACAAGTATATTGCCTGGATTAGGGAGCATGCCTTATGAGAAAAGCTTGAGTGAACTCAGCCTTTTCTCCTTGGAGCGGCAGTGGATGAGAGGTGACCTGATAGAAGTGTACAAAATGATGAGAGGCATTGATCATGTGGATAGTCAGAGGCTTTTTCCCATGGCTGAAATGGCTAACACAAGAGGGCACAGTTTTAAGGTTCTTGGAAGCAGGTATAGAGGAGATAGAAACATAGATAACCTGCAGCACAATACAGGACTTCGGCCCACAATGCTGTGCCGAAAATGTCCTTACTTTAGAAATTACCTAGAGTTACCCATAGTCCTCTAATTTTCTAAGCTCCATGTACCGATCTAGGAGTCACTTCAAAGACCCTACCATATCTGCCTCCACCACCGTCACTGGCAGCCCAGTCCACACACTCACTCACTCACCAAAATCTTACCCCTGACATCTCCTCTGTACCTACTTCAGAGCACTTTAAAGCTGTGCCCTCTCATGCTAGCCTTTCCAGCCCTCGGGAAAAGCTGTCCACACGATGTCAGGGATATTTTTTCGGATGTTTTCGGAATATTTCTAAGGGCGTAAATCTTTTGCATAGCATTTTGGGCTGAAGAGCCTGTATTGTGCTGTAGGTCTTCTATGCTTCTATGCAGGAACAATTCTGCCGGGCAGAGCAGAGTGGTGGTTCAGGGGATCTTGTCAGTTCTAAATTCTAGAACAGGGGTCACCAAACATTTTTGCACCGCAGATCAGTTTTATATAGACAATATTCTTGCCAACCTGCCGACTGGGGTGCGGGTGTTAATCGTGACCGGAATATCGGTGATAAGTCAACTATAAGTCACTTATAAGTGGCTAATACACTCAATTTCGTTTCTAAAAGGGCTTATCTAACAAATTTAATATTAAACACACTGCGCATATTTTCCTCGCATGAATATAGTGATGTCAATTATAACTCACTTGTTAATAGCATCAGAACATTTTAAGTAACATTTGGATATTAAATACACAGTGCATATTTTCCTCATATGAACATATAAAATCGTTGCAACACACCAGTGAGAAGACAAGGTGAGGGCCGGAGGTCCCCGTGCTGGGGCCACGGTGGGTCACAGTCCGGAGAGAGTGACCGACTGAGTGAGGAGTGCAACAGGGCGCGTGCCCTTGTAGGTAGGTAGGATCGATTGGCCCACAAAAGTTTGGCTCGAGGGATGACTTTCAGTAGATCGCAGCGAGGTAGCTGCTCTGCTGCTTACGAAACCCTAGCCTGAATTAGATCGTCTGCAAATATTTTAGCACCGGATTCCCCACAAAGATTTGGTGTGATAAACAGGTTTAGAGTTGATGCCCATCTGTCCGCTCTCCAGGCCAATAGCAATGGCACCTCTTGCTTGCCGCGCAAGGCGGCCAGTTACCCGAGGCCAACCAGTGATCCCTGGCACAAGTGTATCACTGCATTTATGCAACTGATGACCTCGCGTGGTTAATGACCTCATGTGCGTTCAAGTTCAACATTGGGCGTGACAGGGAATGCGAAAAAGGTGCAGCTGACTCATATCGTTTCATATCGCCAAATCATATTGTTACCTTGCTGCCCGGTAGCGCATGCTTTGCGGCCTGGTGGTTGGGGACCACTGGTCTAGAAAGATGTGAAGAGTTTTAAGGCCTTCCTGATGGAGGATGGAAGTGTTTAGGGACTGGACATTCACAGTTAAAATGAGACAGTTTTGTCAATAAAGGAAAGCAGGAGTGGTACAAAGGAGGAACATTCTTTTCCCATGTTTCACCTGATGCCGAGAGGCTCATGAAATTTGAAATAATTATTTGAGGAATTCCAAGTCAATTCCTTTTATAGAACTGTACCACACCCTTTTGTGAGTTTGTCATTGAGTGGGGTAGGAATAGACCTAGATTACAAGGAAGACTTTAATACATCCATAATGTCAAAGTATTGCTTGGTTAATGTGTGGGATAGTTCTTCCAACTGAGTCACTGTTCACCAAATCTTTTTGTGAAGGAACTTGCAAGTCGATTGGGCTGGAAGAGTACTGGCCACATCAGAATCTGGTGTACTGGATCACTTTTACATGTTAGTTCAGTTAAATTGCTTTAAGTTATGATCCAACTTTCCAGCACCCACTCTGCGAAAAGCCAAAGGGAGGTAAGTTTGTCAATGACACATTTCACTGCAAGGAGCCCTTCAAGTAACATTTCATTTACTAATCTCTCCTGAAAGTGAATACTCTTCACCATTTCTGGGTGCATTATCATATTGGAATCAGCACTACTGAGAAGAAACTGGAAAGGCAGTTTGCTACGTGAAAAATTAAAGAGCCTATGATGAGTCCATGTTAAGTTCTAAAATGTGGCAGAGAGAAATATCAGTCACGTGCCATGCCTGAGAAGTGGAGGATGTGTTAGGAGCTCCAGCGATTCCACGATCGTGCCAATCTGATTGTGATAAAAATAGATTTCTGATGACCTGAAGTCACAGGTCACTACAGCACTGAAAAGGGTCCTTCAGCCCATCTAGTCCTTGCTGAGCTGTTAATCTGTTTAAATCCCTCTGTTCTACAGTGCTCCTCAGTGCCCAACCTGCTCATTGTGTAAGTTCTACCCTGGTTTGTCCTGTCAAAGTGTAATACCTTGGCAAACCTGTCTGCATTAAATTCCATCTACCAATGCTCAGCCCATTTTCCAGGCTGGTACAGATCCCACTGCAAGCTATGATAGCTTTCCTTGTTGTCCACTACGTCCCAACCTTGGTGTCATCCGCAAATTTGCTGATTCGTTTTACTACATCCAGACCATTGATGCAAATAACAAACATCAATGGACCCAGCACTGATCCCCGAGGCACACAACTAGTTACAAGCCTCCAGTCAGAGAGGCAACCAGCTACTGCCATTTTCTGGCTTCTACCACAAAGCCTATGTCGAATCCAATTTACTACCTCGTTCTGAATGCCAAGCAACTGAGCCTTCCTGACCAACCTCCCATGCAGGACTTTGTCAAAGGCCTTAGTAAAGTCCATGTGGACAACTTCCACTGCTTTGCCTTCATCAACTTTCCTGGTAATTTCCTTAAAAGACTCCCTAAGTTTGATTAGACATGACCTACCATTGCACAAAGCCATGTTGACTATTCCTAATCAGTCCTGTGCTAGTATCATGCTGGTGATGTATTCAGCAATAATACTCCTCTCTCAGTGAAAGGTGAGTTGACTTTCCATTATTGGAGTTTATCAACATTTAAGATTCATATGGAATAAATATTATGAGCTATTAATTAGCCCAGGAAATTTTATCTTCTCTGCATTCAGAAAAGCCACTACAATAAACTGGCTCTTCAGATCTGACGAATCTAGGAAGATGAAAACTTGGATGAGAGATGGATTTGAATGGCTCCTGATGGAAGTGACCACTTTAGTCCTGCATTCAACACTGCAACTTTTTGATGGAATCACCTCCCACTACATCTGTTGCTCAGAGCTCTGATGTTTTTTAAGTCTCTGAGTGTCACTGCTCTAAATATTGTGCATTACATGGCAACAAATGTCATGGAAATTCAGGTCCAGGAGAGAATAAAGCATGTCACCAGTACATGAAGATTTTTATCCTATTTTAAGATTGCTTTTCTATTCCAGATATCAATGAGTGTGACGATAACCCAGACATTTGTGGTCCAAATCTAACATGCATCAACAATCCTGGAAGCTTTAGCTGCAGCAATAAGACTGGATTTGTTCCAACCTCTGAAGGAAAAAAAACTCAGAGCCAAGGTAAAGTCTTTTGTGTTAAGATTGCACATTCAAAGCATTCACCACTCTTCCAGTAAACAATTAAATTTTCTCTTGTTCATAAATAACTGCACTTATTGTCAGAGCATTTGTTGAATCAAAATTGTTAACTGTTAACAAATTAACAATCAATTGTTAATTTGTTGAATCAATTTACACAACTTTTGAGGCGGGACATGGGACTGACTGGGAGTAATGAAATGATGTGTGAGTTATTGTTTGAGCAATGTTTAAGGGTTTGAATGAACTCAGTCTTATTCAATCTCAAACATGCAGTGAAATAAATCATAATTCAGCCCACGCCAGAGTCCAGAAGACAATAAGTTATGGGTGCAGAAGTAGGCCATTCGGCTCATCGAGTCTGCTCCGCCATTCAATCATGGGCTGATCCAATTCTTCCAGTCATCCCCACTCCCCTGCCATCTCCCTATACCCCTTGTTGCCTGTTAATCAAGAATGTGTCTGTCTCTGCCTTAAATGAACATAAAGACTTGGCCTCCACAACTACTCGTGGCAAAAATTCCACAGATTTACCACCCTCTGACTAAAGTAATTTCTCTGGACCTTTATTTTAAATGGACGTCCTTCAATCCTGAAGTCGTGCCCTCTTGTCCTAGACTCCCCTACCATGGAAAATAACTTTGCCATATTGAATCTGTTCAGGCCTTTCAACATTTGGAATGTTTCTGTGATATCCCCTTCTCATTCTCCTGAACTCCAGGGAATACAGCCCAGGAGCTGCCAGACATTCCTCATAGAGTAACCCTTTCATTCCTGGAATCATTCTCCAATGTAGTATATCCTTTCTAAAATAAGGAGCTGAAAACTGCACACATTACACCATATGGTCTCATGAGTGCCTTATAGAGCCTCAAAATCACACCCCTGCTCTTATATTCTATACCTCTGGAAATGAATGCCAACATTGCATTCTTCTTCTTCACCACCGACTCAAACTGGAATTTAACCTTTCGGGGTGTCCTGCACAAGGACTCCCAAGTCCCTTTGTATCTCTGCATTTTTAGTTTTTCTCCCCAGCTAAATAATAGCATGCTCATTTATTATTTCCAACAAAGTGTATGACCATGTACTTTCCAACACTGTATTTCATTTGCCACTTCTTTGCCCATTTCCCGAAACTATCCAAGTCTTTCTGCAGGCTCTGTTTCCTCAACACTACCTGTTCCTCCACCTATCTTTGTATCATCGGCAAATTTAGCCACAAGTCCATTAATCCCATAGTCCAAATCATTGACATACAGGCAGTGGTCCCTACACTGACCCCTATAGATCTCTACTGGTAACCAGCAGCCAGCCAGAGTAGGATCCCCTTATTCCCACTCTCTGTTTTCTGCCAATCAGACAATGTTCCACCCATGCTAGTAACTCCCCTGTAATTCCATGTGCTCTTATCTTGCTAAGCAGCCTCATGTGTGACACCTTGTCAAAGGCCTTCTCAAAATCCAACTACAGCACATCTACTGCAACTCCTTTGTCTACCCTGCTTGTAATTTCCTTGAAAAACTGCAGTGGTTTTCAGGCAGGATTTTCTTTCAGGAAACCATGCTGACTTTGACCTATCTTGTCACGTGCTCCCAGGTATTCCATAATCTCATACCTAACAATCGATTCCAACAACTTCCCAACCATTGATGTCAGGCTAACAGGTCTATAGTTCCCTTTCTGCTGCCTCCCACCCTTCTTAAATAGCGGAGTAACGTTTGCAATTTTCCAGTCAACCAGTACAATGTCAGTACATTGTATCAGTACATTTTCCAGTCAACCAGTGTAATCTATCAATCCTTGAAAGATCATTGTTCGTGCCTCTGCAATGTCTCCAGCTGCTTCCTTCAGAACCTGAGGGTGCATTCCATGAGTTCCAGGAGATTTATCCACCCTCAGACCATTAAACTTCCTGATCACCTTCTCAGTTGTAAATTTCACTGCACATTCATCACTTCCCTGACCCTGCAGATGTCTTCAGTTCCTCTGCCATCTCTTTGTCTCTCATTACAATATCTCCAACATCATTTTCTATTGATCCTATATCTGCCCTCAAATTGTTTACCCTTTATATGCTTAAAAAGGCTTTTAGTATCTTCTTTGATATTAGTTGCCAGCTTCTTTCATAATTCATCTTTTTCTACCGAATGACCTTCTTAGTTTCTTTCTGCCAATTTTTTAGAGCACCCCAATCCTTTATCTTCCCACTAGTTTTGGATTCCTTGTATTGTCTCTCATTTACTCTTACTTTGGCTCTGACTTCACGTGTCAGCCATGGTAGTGTCCTTCTTCCATTTGAAAATTTCCTCTTATTTAGAATATATCTGTCATGTGCTTCCCTCATTTTTCACAGAAACTCCAGCCATTGCTGCTTTGCCGTCCTTCATGCTAGCATCCCTTCCAGTCAACATTGGCCAGTTCCCCTCTCATGCCTTTGTAATTTCCTTTATTCCACTGAAATACTGACACACTGGAATTTAGCTTCTCCTTCTCAAATTTTAAAGTGAACACAATCATATTGTGATCACTGTTCCCTAAGGGTTCCTTAACCTTAAGCTCTCTTATCACCTCCAGATCATTGCACAACACGCAATCCAGCACATCCGATCCCCTAGTGGGTTCAACAACAATCTGTTCTAAAAAAGCCACCCGTTAGACATCTGCAAATTCTCTCTCTTGAGGTCCAGAATTGGCCTTGTTTTCCCAATCCACTTTCATGTTAAAATCCCCAGTGGTTACCAGAATATTGCCCTTCAGATACTCCTGTTGTGATTTGTAATCCACATCCCGGCTGCTGTTTGGAGGCCTGTATACAACTGCCAATAGGGTCCTTTTACACTTGCCATTTCTGAACTCAACCCATAGAGACACTACGCTTTCAAATCCTATGTCATCTCTTTCCAATGAGTGAATATTATTTCTTATACACAGAGCCACACCACACATCACCCACTCTGCCTATAATAGACAATAGACAGTAGGTGCAGGAGTAGGCCATTCGGCCCTTCTAGCCAGCACCACCATTCACTTTGATCACGGCTGATCATACACAATCAGTACCCCGTTCCTGCCCTCTCCCCATATCCCTTGACCCTGCTATCTATAAGAGCTCTATCTAACTCTTTCTTGAATGCATCCAGAGACTTCGCCTCCACTGTCTTCTGGGGTAGAGCATTCCACATATCCACCACTCTCTGGGTGAAAAAGCTTTTCCACATCACTGTTCTAAATGGATTACCCCTTATTCTTAAACTGTGTCCAATCCCTTAATAATCTCACATGTTTCAATCAGATCCCCTCTCATCCTTCTAAATTCCAGTGTATCCAAGCCCAGTCACTCCAATCTTTCAACATTTGACAGTCCCACCATCCTAGGAATTAAGCTCATGAACCTACGCTGCACTCCCTCAATAGCAAGAATGTCTTTTCTCAAATTTGGAGACCAAAACTGCACACAATGCTCCAGGTGGGGTCTCACCATGGCCCTGTACAGCTGCAGAAGGACCTCTTTATTCCTATACTCAAGTCTCTTGTTATAAAGGCCAACATGCTATTAGAGTTCTTCACTGCCTGCTGTACCTGCATGCTTGCTTTCATTGACTGATGTACAAGAACACTTAGATCTCATTGTACTTCCCCTTTTCCTAACTTGACTCCATTTAGATAGTAATCTGTCTTCCTGTTCTTGCCACCAAAGTGGATAACCTCACACTTATCCACATTAAACTGCATCTACCATGCATTCGCCCACTCACCCAACCTGTCCAAGTCACCCTGCGTTCTTATAACATCCTCCTGGCATTTCACACTGCCACCCAACTTTGTGTCATCGGCAAATTGTTAATGTTACTTTTAATCCCTTCATCTACATCATTAATGTATATTGTAAACAGCTGTGGTCCCAGCACCGAACCTTGCGGTACCCTACTGGTTACAGCCTGCCATTCCGAAAGGGACCCGTTAATCGCTACTCTTTGTTTCCTGTCAGCCAGCCAATTTTCAATCCATGTCAGTACTCTGCCCCCAATACCATGTGCCCTAATTTTGCCCACTAATCTCCTATGTGGGTCTTTATCAAAGGCTTTCTGAAAGTCCAGGTACACTACATCCACTGGCTCTCCCTTGTCCATTTTCATAGTTACATCTTGAAAAAACTTCAGAAGATTAGTCAAGAATGATTTTCCCTTTGTAAATCCATGCTGACTCTGACTGATCCTTCGACTATTATCCAAATGTGTCGTAATTTCCTCTTTTATAATTAACTCCAGCATCCTTCCCACCACTCACGTCAGGCAAATTCCCTGTTTTCCCTATAATTCCCTGTTTTCTCTCTCCCTCCTTTCTTGAAAAGTGGGACAACATTAGCCACCCTCCAATCCACAGGAACTGATCCTGAATCTATAGAACATTGGAAAATGGTTACCAATGCATCCACGATTTCTAGAGCCACTTCCTTAAGTGCCCTGGGATGTAGATCATCAGGTCCCAGGGACTTATCAGCCTTCAGACCCAACAGTCTATCCAACACCATTTCTTGCCTAATATAAATTTCATTCAGTTCATCCATTACCTTAGTTTCTTTGGCCACTATTATATCTGGGAGATTATTTGTGTCTTCCCTAGTGAAGACAGATCCAAAGTACCTGTCAAACTCATCTGCCATTTCCTTGCTCCCCATAATAAATTCACCCGTTTCTGTCTTCAATGGCCCAATTTTGGTCTTAACTATTTTTTTTTTCTTTTCACATACCTAAAGAAGCTTTTACTATCCTCCTTTATATTCTTGGCTAGTTTACCTTAATACCTCATTTTTTTCTCTGCATGTTGCCTTTTTTGCTATCTTCTTTTGCTCTTTAAAAGCTTCCCATTCCTTCAGCTTCCCGCTCATCTTTGCTATGTTATACTTCTTCTCTTTTATTTTTATACTGTCCTTTACTTCCCTCGTCAGCCAGAACTGTCTCTTACTCCCCTTAGGATTTTTCTTCCTCTTTGGAATGAACCAATCCTGCTCCTTCTGCATTATTCCCAGAAATACCTGCCATTGTTGTTCCACTGTCTTCCCCACTAGGGTATTGTTCCATTGAACTTTGGCCAGCTCCTCCCTCATTGCTCCATAGTTCCCTTTGTTCAACTGTAATACTGACACATCTGATTTTCCCTTCTTCTTCGCAAATTGTAGGTGAAAACATATCATATTATGGTCACCACCTCCTAATGGCTCCTTTACCTCGAGGTCCCTGATCAAATCTGGTTCATTGCACAACACTAAATCTAGAATTGCCTTCTCCCTGGTAGGCTCCAGTACAGAATCCATCTCAGAGGCACTCCACAAACTCCCTATCTTGGGGTCCAGTACCATTCTGATTCTCCCAGTCTACCTACATGTTGAAATCCCCCATGACAACTGTATCATTACCTTTGTGACATGTCAATTTTAACTCTTCATTCAACTTACACCCTGCATCCAGACTACTCTTTGGGGGCCTGTAGATAACTCCCATCAGGGTCTTTCTATCCTTAGAATTTCTCAGTTCTATCCACACTGATTCGACATCCCCTGCTCATTCTTCTAATTTGTCTATTAGAAAAGTAATGGGCCCAATACTGACTGCAGGGAAATACCGCTCATCACTGTCAGCCAATCAGAAAAGGCTCCCTTTATTCCCATTGACTGCCTCCTGCCTGTCAGCACTTCCACTGTCCATGCAGGTATCTTTCCTGTCATGCCATAGGATTTCATCTTGTTAAGCAGCCTTATCAAACACCTTCTGAAAATCCAAATAAATGACATCCATGCCCGTTCCTTTGTCCACCCTGCTTGTTACTTCCTTGAAGAACTGTAACAGATTTGGCAGATAAGATTTCCCTTCACAGAAACCATGCAGCCTTTGACTAATTTTATCATTAGTCTCAAAGTACCTCAAAGCCTCATCCTTAATAATAGACTCCAACACTTTTCCAACCACTGAGGTTAGGCTAATTGGCCTATAATTTCCTTTCTTTTGCCTTCCCCAGCTTAAAGAGTGGAATGACATTTACAATTTTCCAGTCCCCTGGGACCATCTTTTCCCTTCTTATAGCTTTTTTAGTTGCCTTTTGTTGGATTTTAAAAACTTCCCAGTGATCCAATTTCTCACTCACTTTTGCTGTCATAGGTCCTTTGCTTGGCTTTTATGAAGTCCTTATCTACCCTTGTCAGCCACGGTTGCTTACCCCTGCCATTTGAGAACTTCTTCCTCTGTGGGACATATCTATCCTGCGCCTTGTGAACTATTCTCAGAAACTTCAGCCATCTCTGCTCTGCCGTCATCGCCGCCAGCATCCTCCTCCAACCCTTGAGCAAGGTCCTTTCTCATGCCTCTGTAATTCCCTTTATTCTATTGTGATACTGATACATGTGAGCTATGCTTCTCCCCCTCAAACTGCAGTATGAATTCAATAATATTATGATCACCGCCTCCTGAGGGTTCCTTTGTGTTAAGCTCCCTAATAATCTGTTTTATTATACAACACTCAATCTAAGATAGCCTTTACCTTAGGGTGAACCACAAGTTGTTCTAAAAAGCTATCTCATAGGCATTCAATCAATTCCCTGTCTTGCGATCTGACACCAACCTGATTTTCCCAATCCTCTTGCATACTGTAGTCCCCCATTACAACTGTGTTATTACCCTTATTACATGCTTTTACCAGTTCTCTTTGCAATCTTAATCTCACATTTTAGCTACTATTTGGAGGCCTATATATCATTCCCATAATGTTTTTTTTTACCCTTGCAATTTCTTAACTGGAACGACAAAGATTTATTCTCTGACCTTGTCATCTCTTTCTCAAGATGTAATTCCCTCTCTTAGCACCAGAGCCACACGACTGCCTACGCCTTCCTGCCTGTCCTTTCAATACAAAGTATATCCTCTGATGTTAAACTCCGAACCAATGCCTTCCCTCAGTCACGACTCAGTGACGCCCACAAAGTCATAGAAACCAATCTCCAATTGTGTCATGATTTCATCCACCTTATTCCAACTGCATTTAAATACAGCATCTTCAGTCCTGAATTCTTTGCCCTTTTGGATTTTGTCCTGTGGTACAAGTCAACTCTTTTCTCTGTCTGCATTTCTACCCAATAATTGGCTTATCCTTCCTTACATTCATGTTATACCCATCATCTACTTGTCAGCTTGCTGGCTCAATCTCAGCGCTATCATACTGGCTACCATCCCGCTACCATATTAGCTTAAATGGCAGGAATATCTTCTTAAATTTCCTCTGCACTCTTTGCAGCTTTAAGGCATTTTTCTGACAACATAGTGGCCAAATTAAATAAAGTATTTCAAATGTGACCTCACTATTGTTTTGTAGAACTGCAATGTAACATTCCAACTTCTACACTCACTCCACTGACTGATGACACCCTGTTTATTGATGGTGCCACTCTTATGGAACCATGTACCTCTACTTCTGTGCGACATACAGTGTCTATAAAAAGTATTCACCCCCTTGGAACTTTTCATGTTTTATTGTTTTACAACATTCAATCACAATGGATTTAGTTTGGCTTTTTTGACACTGATTAACTGAAAAAATCTTTTGTGTCAATGTGAAAGCAGATCTCTACAAAGTGATCTAAATTGATTACAAATATAAAATACAAATTAATTGATTGCATAATTATTCCCCCCCCCCTTTAATATGACACAAAAAGTCATCACTGGTGCAGCCAGTTGGTTTTAGAAGTCACAAAATATATTAAATGGAGTTCATTGTTGATCAGAGATAGTGTCACAGCTGCAAAGAATGACAAAGACATGGAAGGGCTGTCTACAGAGGTATATAGGACCCTGCTCAGACCCTACTTGGAGTACTGTGCTCAGTTCTGGTTGCCTCACTATAGGAAGGATGTGGAAACCATAGAAAAGGTGCAGACGAGATTTAGAAGGATGTTGCCTGGATTGGGGAGCATGCCTTATGCGAATAGGTTGAGTAAACTCAGTCTTTTCTTCTTGGAGCAATGGAGGATAAGAGATGACTTGATAGAGGTGTATAAAATAATGAGAGGCATTGATCTTGTGGATAATCAGAGGCTTTTTCCCAGGGCTGAAATGGTTAGCATGAGAGGGCACAGTTTTAAGCTGCTTGGAAGTAGGTACAAAGGAGATGTTAGGGGTTAAGTCTTTTTACACAGAGAGTGGCGAGTGCGTGGAATGGGCTGCTGGCAACAGTGGTGGAAGCAGATACGATAAGGTCTCTTGAGAGACTCTTGGGCAGGTAGATGGAGCTCAGAAAAATAGAGGGCTATGGGTAACCCAAGGTAATTTCTAAGGTAAGGACATGTTTGGCACAGCTTTGTGGGCTGAAGGGCTTGTATTGAAGGATTTTCTATGTTTCTATGCTTCTACTGTGTGCAGTCGAGGGATTTCAATAGATTGTAGTAAAACTACACCTGTATCTGGAAAGTGAGTCAGTATCCTGGCAAAAACTACACCATGAAGACAAAAGAACACTCCAAGCAACTCCACAAATCAGTTATTGAAAAGCACAAATCAGAAGATGGACACAAGAAAATCTCCAAGTCACTGAATATCCCTTGGAGTACAGTTAAGTCAATCATCAGGAACTGGAAAGAATATGGCACAGGTGTAAATCTGCCTAGAGTAGGCTGTCCACAAAAACTGAGTGACTGTGCAAGAAGGGGACTAGTGAGGGAGGACACCGAGAGACCTATGATAAATCTGGAAGAGTTACAAGATTCAGTGGCTGATATGGGAGAGACTGAGCATACAACAACTGTTGCCCGGGTGTTTCACCAGTCACAGCTTTATGGGAGAGTGGCAAAGAAAAAGCTACTGTTGAAATCTCGGCTGGAGTTTGCCAGAAGGCACATGGGAATCTTTGAAGTCAGCTGGAAGAATGGTCCAATGAAACCAAAATTGAGCTTTGTGGCCATCTGACTAAATACTATATTTGGCATAAGCCAAACACCACACATCATCAAAATCACACTATCCCTCCCATGAAACATGGTGGTGACTGCATCATGCTATGTATGGGGATGCTTCACAGCAGCAGGTCCTGGAAGGCTTGTGAAGGTAGAGGATAAAATGAATCGAGCAAAATACAGGGAAATCCTGAGGGAAAACCTGATGCAGTCTGCAAGAGAATTGTGACTTGGGAGAAGGTTTGCTTTCCAGCAAAACAACAACCCCAATCATAAAGCCAAAGCTGCACAGGAATAGCTTAAAAACAACAAAGTTAATGTCTCAGAGTGGACAAGTCAGAGTCCAGATGTTAATCCAATTGAGAATTTATTGTTGAATATGAAAAGGGCTGTTCACTCACAATCCCCATGCAATCTGACAGAGCTTGAGCAGTTTTGTAAAGAAGAATGGGGAAAAATTGCAGTTTCCAGATGTGCAAAACTGATAGGGACCTATCCACACAGACTCAGGGCTGTAATTGCTGCCAAAGGTGCATCTACTAAATACTGATGAAGGCAGTGAATATTTATGTATATCAATTATTTTGTGTTTTATATTTGTAATGAATTTAAATCACTTTGTAGAGATCTGTTTTCACTTTGATATAAAAGAGTATTTTTCTGCTGATCAGTGTCAAAAATGCCAGATTAAACCCACTGTGATTGAATGTTGTAAAACAATAAAACATGAAAACTTCTGGGGGGGGTTGGTGAATGTTTTCTATAGGCACTGTAATTCTGCAGAGCACAGCTATTCACAGTATATGTCCTACACTCTTTGGCTTTCCCAGGATGAAACACCTCACACTTATCCTACTTGCATGTTTTCTGAGCTAAACTCCAAACTCAGCCAGACTTGTTTAAAATTTCCCAGTAACACTAGCAAAACTCTCTGCTGAGATGTTGGATCCCGTTCCAGTTCAGGTGCAAGCTAACCCTCTTTACATTATCACATCTGCCCCAAAAGAGATCCCAATGGTCCAAAAAAATGAATCCCTGCCCCTGCCCAACTGTTCAGTCCCACATTCATCTGCTATAACCATTTTTTCTTGCCTTCACTAACATGTGGCATGGGGGAATCCAGAGATGATTATCTCGAGCACTGCTTTCTGATCTTTTTCCTATCTCCCTATATTAACTCCGCAGGACCTCATCTCTTTTCTTTCTACAGTATGTAATTAATGCCACCATGCAGAAGGACCTCTGGCTGCTCACCTGTCCTATTGAGATGTTGTGCAACTGCTCAGACACCCCCTTGCTGTTGCAGGGTGTTAGTAGAGGCTGATACATTAGGGAGAATTGAAAGCATGTAGATAAGCACATTGATGTAAGAAAAAACAGGGGGTTATGGGATGCATAGGAGTGAAGAGTTAGATTTATATAGGCCTGAATATGGGTCTGACACAAGGCATAGGAGAAGAATTAGGCCATTTTTTCCCACTGAGTCTGCTCGGCTATTTCATCATGGCTGATTTATTTCCTTTTCAACCCCCTTCTACTGTCCTTAACTTGTAATCTTTCACACCCTGACTAATCAAGAACACGTCAACCTCTTCCTTAAATACACCTAATTACCTGGCCTCTACAGCTACATGTGGCAATGAATTCGACAGATTCACCACCCTCTGGCTGAAGAAATGTCTCCTCATCTCTATTCTAAAGCAACGTCACTCTATTTCAAGGCCATGCCCTCTGGTCCTAGACTCCTCCCACCATAGGAAGTATTCTCTCCACATCCACTCTATATAGGTCTGTCAACATTTGATAGATTTCAATGAGATTCCCCTCATTCGCCAAAATTTCAACAGGCCCAGAGTTATCAATTGCTCCTTGTAGATGAGCCTTTCATTCCAAGAATCATACTTGTGAACCTCCTCTGCACATCATTCCTTAAATAAGGGGCCCAAAAATGTTCACAATACTCCAAGTGAGGCTTCATCAGGGCTTTATAAAGCCTCAACATTACATCCCTGCTTTTATATTCCAGTCCTCTTGAAATGAATGCTAACATTACATTTGCCTTACCACCAACTCAACCTGCAAATTAACATTTTGGGGAATCTACTACAATGACTCTTTGCACCTCAGAGTTTAGAATTTTCTCCATGTTTAGAAAATAGTCTATGTTTTTATTTCTTCTATCAAAGTTCATGACCATATACTTCCTGACACTATATGCCATTTGCCTCAAATCCACCTGCACCTCCACCTATCATGGCCACAGAGTCATAAATACCATCATCCAAATCATTGACGGAGAACATGAAAAGAAGTGTTCCTAACAGAGACCGCTGTGGGCAACCACTAGTCACAGGCAGCCAATCAGAAAAGGCCTCCTTTAATCCTCCTTGCCTTCTCTTCGCCTCCTGCCAATTGGACAATGTTGTATCCATGGATGTATCTTTCCCGTAATACCATACACTCTTATCTTGTTAAGCAGCCTCGTGTATGGCATCTTGTCAAAGTCCTTCTGAAAATCCAAGTACACAACATCTATCAATTCTCCTTTGTTTATACTGTCTGCTATTTCCTCAAAGAATGCTAACAGATTTGCCAGGCAAGGTATTCCCTTAAGGAAACCATACTAACTGGCCTTTTTTTTGTAATTCATTTTTTTATTTAAGTTCATCATCAAACAAACATTTCCATAAGATATATTTCAGACATTGTACATATATATCATATAATCATATGTATTACAAATCTCCACGAAGTATTTATCTGGGGTACACACTTATAGAAAAGAGTGGAAAGAAAAAACAAGCAAAAGGAAAGAACGATGTACAAGTAGGGAGTGATTTTTTTTTACAACAGATTCATTGATTTGTAAGAATAAAATCAGGCCTATGTGGCATTATATAGTTAAACCATTTTTCCCAGTATGAATCAAATTGTTCCAGCTTATGATTAACAGATGCTGTCATCTTCTCCATTTTGTAAATGTCCATTGTAATATCTATCCATGGATTTAAAGTTGGGCTCTCCTGTGATAACCATTTCCTAGTAAGAGTCTTTTTACCAGCCACCAACATTATATTCATTAAATATTTATCTCTTTTTAACTATTCATGACGTATATATCCAAAATATATGGTCTTACTCTCTAAGGGTATTTCACATTTAAAGATGTCTTGTAGGGCATTGTGTATCCCCCTCCAATAGTTTTTGATAACAGGGCAGTCCCAAAAAAGATGAGGAAAGTTAAGGGAGATGGGAAAAAGAAGGGGGGTAGGTCAAAGGGCAATAGAAGGGAGGGAGTGAGGAGCAAGAAGGGAGGTAGAGGAGTGGTGAGGGGAGGGAAAAAAGTGAACCAGAGACAGAAAGGGAAATATTCTAGAACTAACACTTATCCAGAAGAGGCAGGCAGCTGCTCATGTTGCCGAGACCCATTCTCTGCAGAACGCGACCTCTCTAGTGTCAGCTGTCACTGTGAGCTCTGGGTTTTATACTCTGTATAAACTCACCATCACACTGACTCCAAAATGGAGAAGGAAATGAAACTCTATTCCTGAAAACGTCTAAAGGCAAGAGTCCTGATGAAAGTCTCAACACAAAATGTAAACTCCTTATTCCCCTTCATAGATGCTGAGTTCCTCCTGCATTTTGTGTGTGTTTGACTGCATTTTCAGCATCTACACAATCTCTTGTGTGAAGTTGGGCATCGTGGGGTTGTGGCCCAACCATCAATTCAATAGAGGACCAAATACCTGGTCAGGATCAGTGCACCAAGTCATCAGTCTGACAGCCTGGAGCATGGTAGATGCAACATTCTCTGTCCCAGTGAATAGATCAGTGTGAGCAAGGTGGACTCGTTAATTAGCAGCCACAGGAATGTATCTGTCACTCAAGGGTGGAGGTTCACAATAACAGAACAAGTGAGAACAAGTAAACACAAGAGTTTATGCAAATACTGGATATCTTGAGCAAAGCACACAAAACATGATGGAGGAACTTAGCAAATAAATTGAATAGTTGCATTAAACAAGTAGAGTAAAAATAAAAATTAAGACAGTTGTGAGGTTATGTTCCTGGTTGAATGGCCATTCTGAAAGTGATGTCAGAGGGGAGGAAGCTATTTCTGAATTGTTGAGTGTTTGCCTGCAGGCTTCTGTTCCTCCTTCCTGATGGTAGCAACGAGAACAAGGCATGGCCCTGGGGGTCATTATGATGGATGCCACCTTTTTGAGGCATCTCTCCTGGAAGATGTCATGGACACTACGGAGGCCATTGCTCATGTTGGAGCTGACTGAGTTTACAACTTTCTGCAGTTATTTTGATCCTGTGCAATAGCTCCCCCACCCCCATACTGGATGGTGATGAACCCTGTTAAAATGCACTCCACAGCACATCTGTAGAAATGTTCAAATGCCTTTAGTGACATACCTAATCACCTCAAACTCCTAATGAATATAACCACTGTCCTGCCTTCTTTGTAGCTGCATTGGTATGTTGGGTCCAGGACAGATCCTCAGAGACATTGACACCCAGGAACTTTAAATTATTCACTCTTCCTATTTCTGATCCCTCAATGACAACTTGTGTGTGTTCCCTCATCTTACCCTTTCTCAAGTCCACAATCAGCTCTTTGGTCTTACTGACATTGAGTGCAAAGTTGTTGCTGCGACACCACTCAAGCTGCTGATAAATTTCACTCCTGTATGGTTTCCTGTCACCATCTGAAATTCTGTCAACAATAGTTGTATCATCAGCAAATTTATGGATGACATTTCAGGTATACCTGGCCA
The DNA here is from genome assembly GCF_030144855.1 of Hypanus sabinus. NCBI lineage: Eukaryota > Metazoa > Chordata > Chondrichthyes > Myliobatiformes > Dasyatidae > Hypanus > Hypanus sabinus. Next base: position 147,179 of record NW_026781756.1, read on the forward strand.
TACAGTCATGAGTGTAGAGAGTAGAACAATAGGCTAAGTATTCATCTCTGAGGTGTGCCAGTGTTGATTGGAGATGTTATTTCCAATCTGAACAGACTGTGGATTGAAGTTGAGGATCCAATTGCAGAGGGAGGTACTGACACCCCGGTTCTGGTGATTTTCAATCAGAACAATGGGAACTTTTGTGCTGAACGCTGAGCTGTAGTCAGTAAATAGCATCCTGACATAGGTATTCATATTGTACAAGAGATCCAAGTCCCCATGAGGAGCCAATGAGATGGCATCCACTGTAGGCCTTTTGTGGTGATAGGCAAAGTGCACTGGGCCCGTGTCAATGCCAAGATGGGAGTTAATAGTAGCAATAACTAACCTCTCCAAGCAATTCATCACCAGATATGTGAGTGCTTCTGCACGATAGTCATTAAGGCAGATCACCTGCTCGTCTTGGGCACTGGTATAATTGCTGCCCTTTTGAAGCAGGTAGGAACTCCCACTGTAGCAACAAGAGATTGAAAATCCCTCCCAATCAGCCCAAGACCCTTCATCAGGTCTGGAAATGAAGGGGGAAGAGGCCAGAATAAGGAGATGGGGGAGGGGAGGAGTACAAGCTGTCAGGTGATAGGTGAGACCAGGTGAAGGGGAAGGTGAGTGTGTGGGGGAGGGGGATGTAGTCACAAGCTGAGGGGGGTGATCACTGGAAGAGGTAAAGAACGGGTAAATGGAAAACCATGGAAGAAAGGGAAGGAGGACAGGAACAAGAAGGAGAGATGAGCAGGTGAGGTGAAGGGGCAAGAGGGAAACCAGAATGGAAAAATAGAGAAGTAGGGAGGGGAAGCAAGAGGAGGGAGAAAGGTAAATTCCTCTAACCGCCTTCCCCTTTCTCTCTTCTTCCATTCCCCTGGTCATCCTCTTACCCTTTTTCCTCTCACCTTCCCATCTCCTCCCTCTAGTCCCCTTCCCTACTCCCCTTTCTTCCATGGTCCTCTGTCCACTCCAATCAGATTTCTTCTTCTTCTTCAGCCCTTTACCTCTTCCACCTATTCCCCCACCCATCTTCATACTTCATCCCCCCTACTCACCTTCCACTTCACCTGGTCTCACCTATCACCTGCCAACTTGATTCCCCTCCACTCCCCACATCCAGCTTCTTGCCCCTTTGCTTTCCCATCCAGAAGAGGGTCTCAACTCAAAATATCGACTGTCTATTCCCCTCCATAGTTGATACGTGACCTGCTGGGTTTCAGTCATGAGTTCCAGCTGCTGGAACGATTCAAACTGTGGGAGGAGCTTCCAAATGGAAGTCCTGAATGAGTTTTATTTGTTTCACTGACATTTGGGCTTCTGCAGTTATAGTGACCATAACATTGAGGGCTTATCAAGAAAACACAATTAACATCCTTCACAAATGAAGGTTATGGTCACCACCCAGTCCAAACGACATACAGTAAACGATTAATTTTGTCTCTGCTACTCTAAACACACGGTGAGAAGGATGTTGAAGAGATAAGCAAGAAATTTACAGAAGCTGGGCTCAAGGCTTGGGCTGATGTTTAGACCAGCCCTGGGCAGTGAGAACACAGGATGCAGTGTGAATTGGGAGAGAGAGCATTAGAGTACCTTGGAAACCACTTTAACACCACCCACATCTCCTGCTGACTGCTCCTACCCTTCAAAGAGCTGCTGCTGGGAGGGCTGGCTGGAAAATGACTGCATCCGGGCCCAGAGGTGCCACTCTCACACTGTTAACTGCTAAAAGTTCTTTATCGCGCAGGAAACTACCGATATGCATCAAAATCCATGTATGGGGGTGGGCGTGGTGGAGAAAATTTGCAGCCTGCATTTTGCCTCCGGGGACAGCAAGGAGTGATGCTGTGTTGAATCCATCTTGTTTATATTTTTTTGTCCAATCACCTACACTCAGTGGCCACTTTATGAGTTACCTCCTGTACACAATAGAGTGGCCACAAAATGTATGTTCATGGTCTTCTGCTGCTGTAGCAGGCCCACTTCACATACAATGTGTTGTGCATTTGGAGATGCTCTTCTGCACGGCAGTGTTGCAATGCATAGTTATTTGAATTACTGTTGCCTTCCTGTCATCTTGAACCAGTCTGGCCATTCTCCTCTGACGCCTTTCATTAACAAGGTGTTTTTCACCCACAGAACTGTTGCTCACTGAATGGTTTTAGTTTATCACACCGTTCTCTGTAAACTCTGGAGACTGTTGTGTGTGAAAATACCAGTGAATCAACTCTTTCTGAGAAACTCAAACCACCGCATTTGGCAACAAAAATCATCCTTCAATCTGTCATTTAAATCACTTTTCACTCCATTCTGATGTTTGGTCTGAACCTTTTGACCCTGTCTGCATGCTTTTGTGCATTGAGTTGCTGCCACATGATTGGCAGATGAGGTACTTACATTAACGAGCAGGTATATGGGTGTAGCTAATAAAATGGCCACTGAGTGTGCGTCCCATAGTGGTGGACACCTTCACCATGGGGAAATGGGTTTGTACTTTCTGCCCCAGTTATGCCACCTGTGGGTTCTGAAAAAGGTAACTAAAGAGATTGAGGAAGCATTAGTTATGATGTTTTGATGTTTCAAGAATCACATGATGCTGGAAAGGTTCAGGAGGACAGGAAAATTGCAAATGTCACTCCACACTTCAAGAAGGGAGGGAAGCAGAAGAAACAAAATTATACACCAATAAGCCTGACGAAGTTGAAAGTAAATGGTTTATCCAAGTACTGTATGTATATATCAACAAATACTGCCCTGAGATTCATTTACTTACAGGCATTCACAGTCGGACAAAGCAGTACAATAGAATCAATGAAAAACACACACCAAGAATGACAAACAACCAATGTGCAAGAGAAGACAAGCTGTGAAATACAAAAAGTAAACAATAAATGGATAAATAACAATAAATGTGTGTAGTTTTTCACTGACTCCATTGTCATTCTCTGTTTTACTGAAAATGCTTGTAAGAATATGAATCTCAAGGTGGTATATGGTGACATGTACGTACTTTACCAAATTCCCTTTGAACTTTGGTTTTGTTCTGCCATTTAAGAAGGGCAATGAGGCAAAGCAGGAAATTCCAGGTTGGAAAACCTTACATCAGTGGTAGGAAAACAGAGGAACAGAGCAATTCACAACTGGAAAAGCATTGACATTAGGAATAGTCAGCATGGATTTGTGTCGGGAAGTCTTACAAACTTGATTGAGATTTTCAGGTGGTGCAGGCTATAGATCTTGTATACATGGAGCTTAGAAAGCTTTTGACGATGTGTCTCATGGTCGGCTGATCCAGAAGATTAAGGCCATTGAATCGATGAAATCTTTGTAAATTGGATGCCAAGTTGACTTATTCATAGAAGACGAAGTAATGGTAGAGGGTTGTTATTCTGACTTGAGGTGTGTGACCAGTGGTATTCCACAGGATCAATACTTGGAGCTCAGTTGTTGTAATATATAAAAATGATTTTAATGAAAACACGGACGGTTGGGTTAGTAAGTTCGCAGATCATTCAAAAAAAATATTGGTGTTGTTATGGGTGGTGTAAAATATAAATCAAAGCAGAATATAAATCAAAGTTCACAGTTCAAATCCAAAGGAAATTTATTATCAATGTAAATATATATCACTATATACAACCCTGAAATTCATTTTTTTATGGGCATTCACAGTAAATACAAAGAAACACAATAGAAACAATGAAAAAATACACAAACAAGATAGATAAACAACATACAAAAGTCAACAAACTATTGATCTTGATACTACAGATATGGACAGGATGATTTCAGGTGCAGTTTAATCCAGCCAAGTGTGAGGCATTACACTTTGACACATCAAATGTAAAGGGTCAGTACACAGTTAATTGCAGGACCCTTAACAATGCTGATATTCAAAAGGATCTTGGGGTCCACGTCCATTGTTTCCTGTAAGAGTCTGCACAGGTTAATGGGGTGGTAAAGAAGGCAATTGGCATGCTTGCCTTGCCTTTGCGGAATTGAGTTTAACATTAAGGAAATTATAACATGGAGTCTTGACCTGACAGTCAGCCTAATTTGACCTTGTGCTTTACTGTCTGCCAGTCAGTGCATGATATTTTTAACTTCATTCTGCAATCTGTTATTGTTTTTCCTCCTACTACTTCAATTCACTGTTGTAATGAAATGTTCTGTAGGGATGACATGCATAACAAAGTTTTTTGTTGGAATTCAGTTAATGTGACATTAATAAATCAACTGATCAGTTTACCAGCTTTTTAAAGTTCTGGTTAGGCTGCAACTGGAGTTTTGCATTCAGTTCTGGTGTCACGAGGAGGGGACAAGGGTGCTGGGAGAGGACCCACACGCAGGACACAAACATGTCTTTTTTAGGTTGTTCAATAAAATAGCGTTTATTACTCGCTACACAGAAAATCGGGAAATCAAGGAGGACAAAGGGGAACACGAACCTCGGACTAGGGGACTAGGGACTTGGATCGCCGCGGACCTGGGACTTGGAAACAAGGAACTGGGATTGCTGCGGCCATGACTAGGACAGTGGGAACATGGACAGCCGCAGACCTTGGACTTGGACAGTGGGAACATGGACAGCCGCGGCCAGGACTGGGACCCTGGGAACTGGGACCGCCGCCGACCTTGGACTGGGACACTAGGACTTTGATTCACCACCGCCAGAAACTTGGACACCATGGATCACTGCAGCTGGAAACGTGGACACCAAAACACAGGACAAGGAACTTTGAGCCAGGACTCTTCCTTCAACTCAGGCATCGAGCCGGGACTCTTCTTCGGGGGATAGACACAGACACTGGTCATGAACATGGAGCTGGAACTCCGCCTTCAGCTCAGGCACCGAGCCGGGACTCTTCGAGGGGTAGACACAAACAAGGGGCATGAATGACTCTGCCTTTAACTCACCCCTGGCAGATTGACCTTGCCCGGGCCCACTCTGGCGATGAAAGGTGAATTGCTGGTACTCCCATGTGGGCTGGATAACTCTGGCTTGTTGTAGTGACGGCGACTTGCTAAGGCTTCTTAACACTCTCACCCCGAACGGCTAAAGCCAGGGGCTTATAAGCTGCCAGTTCAGGTCGAGAGTCGATCACCTTAATTGCCAAGCTCAAGGGACACGTGAAATGGATTTAGAAGGGAACAAAGAGTCAATGGTCCTGATCATAACACAACCTAACTAAATTTAAAGGGAAACCGATCCAGACCATGACATCTGGTCGCTCCAATCTGGGAATGATTGCAGGTCTGTTAGTGGACTCTTCAAACCCTCGTACCTTTGTCCTGGGACAGGCTCTTTCACAGCTTGAGCCAGGTTAGACTCTCAATCCGTGTCCCTCTGAAGGAAGTTGGAGATTAATTCACCATTGTAATTTGCCCTGACTGTAGAACAGAGTATGGGTGATTGGGCAATAGTTAGGATTGCTCTGCAAGCCAGTGGAGACTCGATGGGCTGAATTGCCTCTTTCAACTCTGTGCAAACGAAGAGCTATAGAGCTGCTGAATCTAGATATCTTCTTCACACTTGCAAAGCTGTGTCGCTATGTCAGTAAATATTATTCATCAGCGCACAGATAACAGATCACTTCTTCAAGTGTGGTTACTTGTAAAGGAGAACTACATATCTTTGAACTAAATATAAACATCTTATTTCATATCCTGAAAGCAAAAAGCACTTGAGTAAATTGTGTTCATTCACCCTCAGTGATCTCCACCTCTTGTTAGACAGTGAAATGTGAGATAGTTTGGATCAGACAACGTTAAGCTGGTTAATAGCTTTACAGAAGTTACTGGCAAATTATTTTACATTTTCATTTCGTATTGATCAATGCTTTCTCACCTCACTGTCCCAACTCACTGCCTGTAATTCACCACTAAATGTCTGCAGCAGGAAGGAGAAAGCAGGCTTTGCCACGGGAATGGTTTCCATGGGAAATGAGGAACCACAATATGGCGCTGCTGGGAGATATGGGGCTCTAATGGAATTTGGAAGTGAAGTCTGGGATTTCTTTTCACTTTGAGAGTCATGGGCACAGGGACTCAGTTACAAGAGATCCCGTCCAACGATCCCCACTGAGGTGCAGCAGGCCATTGTCTCCTGCACCATCACTGACCTTATCAACTCTGAAGATCTCCAATCCAATGCCACTAACCAGAGTTCACTTACACCACACCTCCACCCCGTTTCCACCCAAAGTCCATAAACCTGACTGTCCAGGTAGACCCATTTTTTCTGCCTTTTCCTGTCCCACCGAGCTTGGGGCTGCATACCTCAAATTTGTTTTTTTTTTTGTCCCCCTGGTTCAGTCCCTTCCAACCTACGTCCGTGGCACATCATGCACACTTGATCTTTTCAATGACTTTAAGTTCCCTGGCCCCAATCGTCTCAGTTTCACTATGGGTGTCCAATCCCAATACGTCCCCACCCCTCATCAGAAGGGCCTTAAAGCTCTCTGCTTCTTTCTGGACAACAACCCAACCAATTCTCTCCACAACCACTCTCCTCTGTCTTGCAGAACTGGTCATCTGCCTCAGTAAATTTCCCTTCAGCTAATCTCACTTCCTTCAAACCAAAGGGGTAGCCATGGGCAGTCACGTGTGTCCCCGCTATGCCTGCCTTTTTGTTGGCTACGTGGAACGGTCCATGTTTCAAGCCTACACCGGCATCACTCCCCAATTCTTCCTATTCTATATTGACAACTACATTGATCCTCCTTCCTGCACCCATTCTGAGCTCGTCGATTTTATCAAATCTGCCTCCAACTTCCACCCAGCCCTCAAATTCATTTGGTCCATTTCCAACACCCCTTGCTTGATCTCTCTATTTCCATCACTGGAGACTAACTCTCACAGCTACCTGGACCGTACCTCTTCCCAGCCTGTCACTTTTAAAAATACCATCCCCATATCTCAGTTCCTCCATCTCCACCACATCTGCTCTCAGGATGAGGCTTTTTATTCCAATCCAACTGAGATGTCCTCCTTCAAAGAGAGGAGCTTCCTTTCCTCCACCATCTACGCTACTCTTACCCTCACCTCTTCCATTTTGTGCACATCTGCCCCCATCCCATACTCCCACCGCCACACCAGAGATAGAGTTCCTCTTGTCCTCTTGTCCCCAGCCTCCGCATGCAGCAGATAATTCTTTGTAACTTCACCATCTCCAACAAGATCCCACCACCAAGCACATCTTTCCCTTCTCTCCACATTTGGCTTTCTACAGGAATCTCTCCCTACTTGTTAGAACAGAGTTAAGGAGGAAGTTTTTAAGCTAGGATAGTGAATCTGTAGAATGCCCTGCCACAGGCTGTGTTGGAGGGCAGGTCCATGTGTAAATTTAAGGCAGAAGTTGATCATTTCCTGATCAGTCAGGGCATCGAATGATATGGGGAGAAAGCATGTGTATGGGATCAGCCATTACGGAATGGAGAAGGAAACTCAAAGGGCTGCAGATTCCAGCATGCTGGAAATCTGAAACTGGGGGTGGCGCTGGAATCTACCAGAATTCTGTGTCTCACCCAGAGATGCTGCCTGACCTGCTGAGTATTTCCAATGTTGTACTTCCAATGCAGATTCAGGGAGGGAGTGGGCAATTAACTGAAATTTAAATGTGACTAAACCTGGTCTTGCCACAAACATATTAAAGATGAATGGAGCACTGAGAGTCCACTTTCTTCCCCTGCTTCTGACCAATGAAAAGCAGCTCCAGTACAGAAGGTGGGGTTGCAGACCTTCCATCCTGTTATCGATACTCCCATTGAATGGAGAGCAGGACAGTAACCATCCCGGCTTCTGAGAGGTGACCAGCCATTTGGTCTCTTGAATCAATTCCATCTGCACCTTAACTCCATTCACCTGATGTTCTTTCTCAAACCATAAGGCCTCTTCCCAAGAATACTCACTCAATCCTTTGTTCCAGCAGAGGTCTTCTCTGGATTAAACAACACAGTGCTGTTACTCCCCCACAGAGCCCAGGTATAAAAGGGAGCAATCCATGTTTACTATTGAGAGAGATTTTCCCTGTTCACACAGATATTGATGAATGCAAGACCTCACCTTGTCACAAACATGCAACTTGTATCAACGTAGTGGGATCCTACCAGTGCATCTGCAACACAGGGTTTCAGGCATTACCTGCAACCACCAACCTCACGGCAGGGAAAGTTTGTGAAGTAAGGACTTTGTCTCAACATGAAAATGGAGAGTAAATCCCATCTGATTGTGGATATCAGTCCACCACAATTCACCTGGAGATTCCCACAACTAAAGAAGAACTTAATGGGCTCTGTCCTGTGTGAATTGCACAGGGGAGTCATTGTAGTGAGGTGGGGAAGTTATCATTGATTTTTCTGTTGTTTCCTTTGATAAATCTGATCACTAGTTCAAATGGAAGGGAAAAGGGACTGACAAGCAAATGGGAAGAGCTCATTGTGGTCGGCATGGATGAGATGGGCCAAAGGGTCTTTTTCTCTGCTGTATTACTCCATGACTTTATATTTCAGAGTTTGTGAAATGAATTCATTGACCGGTCATATTCCTTTCGGAACAAGAAACAGAGTACTGCATTGTCCAGGGACAGGTGTGACTGGAGGAGGCACCTCTGGTTGCCATGGTGATTACTATTGAAAACTTGATTCCCAAACTCCCACAGTCTAATGTCAGCCTCTCAGAGCAGGTTCAGTGAGGGTCTGAGTAATCCATGGGGACACGGAGGGGAGTATTCAGAGATGGACCATGCAAAGATGAGAGGAGCTTAGAGTTTGGCATCTAAAATGGTAACATTTCTCAGTTCTGTATGATCGTAGGAAGCAGCACCAATGCAATTGTTGATGGACTGGAGAAAGCTGAGGGAGATGGTCTGGACAGGATTGAAACAAGGACTTATGTCCCACCAAAGTTCAGGTGTAGCTTGTCCCATGTGAATTCGTATAGCCACACCGATGTCCGGGAGAAAGTGAGAGACAAGTAAGAGATATCAATGAGTGTGAAGCCTCTCCGTGTCACCCCCTCACAACTTGTTACACGGGTTCCTACCTGTGCAACTGTAATGTGGGTTTCAGGCAACTCCAGCGACAGTCAGCCTCACTGCAGGAAGGTTTTGTGAAGGTAGAGACTTTATATCACCATGAAAGTGAAAATCAATCACAAGGCTGTGTGGGTGTCATCAGACTTCCAGAATTGTCTTGAAGGTATTCTTGGAATTAAAGAATTAACTCACAGGGTCTGCATTGTGTAAATCGCATGGTTGGTAAACAATGGTGCTTTATTTGTTTTATCATTATTTCCAGATATTTTTAGATACAGGGACAGAATTTATAGACTAGGCAGGTCCTTTGGACACAGGAGATCAAGCAATACAACTGTGAGGACTGTGTCCAATCTGATTGACAGTGCTAGCTCCCGTGGTCACTACTGCTACAATCCTGCATCCCAAATTCCCACATGGACCAACATGTTACTCTCTGAGCCCATTCAGTGGAGGGGCTGGGAAATCTATTGGGACTGAGATGTGATCAACCCCGTTCTGGGGTCAGGGCAACATTAAAGATGAGTAGAGCTACGGGCATCCAGTACACCTCTCCACTGGGTGGTTCAGAGGTCCAATTTAATGTCAGAGGAATGTATATAATATACATCCTGAAAGGCTTTTCCTTTGCAAACATCCATGAAAACAGAGAAGTGTCCCAAAGAATGAACGACAGATAAACATAAGAACCCCAAAGCCCCCCCAGCTCCCCTCCCTCACGCGCGTAAGAGCAGCGAGCAACAATCCCCCTCCCCCACCAGCAAATAAAGCAAGCATCGGTACCACCTCCGAGCACTCACCGTGAGCAAAGCAATAGCAAAGAGACTCTTGCAGTTACCCCACAGACTTCACATTTCATCTGGCATTTGACATTCCACAGGTTCTCTCTCTCCCTGATAAGGGAGAAGGAGGCGTCTCCATTTTCTCCCCATTGAGTGGGAGACATAACAACAACCCGCTGGTTTACGATGTTAAAAGTCTGTTACATTGCTTTTTTCGAGCTCTGTGCCTGAAGATTGCACAGATCCCGAGTCTTCAGGCCCACAGCCGATATCCTGACTCCCTTAACGATACACGGGTCTCCTGCCGTGAAACCGACCCTCGATCCGCCCGTCTCCAGAGCCCCGAGATCTTAAGCTTCTGAATTCGAGCCGGACTCTCAGGCTGAACCCTTGACGTGCCGAACAACAGGCATTCCTGAAACCCTGAGAACAGGTCCATTCCCGCAAAGAACCTATGTCAGTGTGTAACTCTGGTCTTCACAAGAATCCTGAATGGGAAAAATAAAGATATTAAAGATGGAAATAGAGCTGTTTCTGAAGATGCAAGCAAAGGAGTTGACATTTAGTGCCATCTTAATTTCATTCCACCTGCTTTTTTAAATAAGTAGGGAGAAAAGAGAGTGAAAATAGTGAGGAGGTATTCATGTGTTCATTGTCTGTTCAGAAATCTGATGTCGCAGAGGAAGAAGCTGTAAACAATATGCTCAGCTTGTGTCTTCAGGCTCTTGTACGTCCTACCTGATGGTTTTATTGTAAAAAGGGCAGGTCTTGAGTGATGGGAGTCCTTAATGGCGGATGCCACCTTTTTATGGCGTCACAATTTGAAGATGGCACTATCCTTGATAGTGGCAAGGCGACTACCCATAGTGGTGTGGGCTATATTTACAACTCTGCAGGTTTTCTTCATCCTGTGTGGTGACCCCTCAAAACCAATCGGAGATGCAACGAGTCAGAGTGTTCTCCATGACACATCTTTAGCATTCTAACTGGTCACATCACCGGAGAAGGTGGGGCTACCGCTGATTCCTCCAGTGGGATCTGCAGGTGTTGATAGGCAGCTTCCAGATCTAATGACCAGGAGAGTAGGCTAGCAACCATCTCGGCCTCCAGCAGGTGGGAAGCTATTGGTTCCCTGATTCAATTCAATCCAGGCTGGTCTGGACCTTAACTCCACACACCCGTCTTTCTGCCTCGACTCTGAAGTCCTTTCCCAAGAAAATCACTGAATTGTTTGTTCCAAGGAAGGTCTGTGTTTAGCAACATGCCTATGTTTTGCTCCATGCAGACCCACAGAGTGCACCTGTAACAAGGAGCAAACAGTGTTTATCATTGTGAAAGATTTTGTCCTTTCTCACAGATATTGACAATTGTGAATACTCACCCTGTGACAAATATGCAACTTGTAACAACACAGTGGGTTCCCACCAGTGTAACTGCATCATATTGTTTCTGACATTTTCTGTGACTGCCAGCCTCACCACAGGGAAGATCTGTGAATGTAAGGACTTAATATAACCACGATATGGAGAATCAATTCAAAGTAGTGGTTGTCATTGACATCCCTTCAACATTGTCCTACAGATACCTCGAAGTAAAGAAGGATATTCTGTGCAAGTCCCTCAGGAGGGTTATTGTGATGGGCATGGATTTCATGACCTGTTGAGTTTCTCCAGGAACAATTCTGTCCAGAATAGCCATTTGTATCTGGCATGGTGGTAACAATTCTGATCCTAGATCACAAACTCCACACGATCCGATGTGGAGACCATCTGGGAGCAGGGTCAGTGAGGGGCTGGAAAATCCATGGAGATACCGGTGTGATCCAGAGAGGGAAGGGGAAGAGTTAGAGATAGACCTTGTAACTGAAACTGCCTCAGTGTCGGCTCGTAATGAGTAAGCTATCCCACTGTGAATTCAATCTCCGATGGTGATGAATGGAAAGGTGTGTCTTCTGTCACTATGATAGTGTGGTGAGTACTCATGGAACAACCAACAGCAATCTTGTCAGCAGGAAAGATTAATTTGTGTTCCAACATCTTATCAGTTATTCTCTTTTCCCAATCCTCTGGTATTGGTCAGTCATCAAAGTTGACTGACTTCAATGTCAACTTTCCTAATAGAGGAGACTATTTCTCTTCCTTTTTCTTAACTGGGAAACTAGAAACTCCTGACACCTCCTCCTGAGGTGTTGCTGACAATCACTGTTCTCCTGTTAGTATAGACAGCCAAAGATTTCTACAGTTCAGGTCTCACCAGCACTCCTGCAGACAAGAGTGGCTTTTCTTCCTGATCATCAGGAGCATCCACAAAAGTGGCTGGGGCACTGGGCATTCCTGAAAATTTGGATGTTCCAGTCACTCGAACTCGTCCAGTAGAAGGTATAGTGACTGGTTTAGACTGAGTACACCACACAGTTCCTCTTTTATTCTCATCACCCTGCACAGGAGAAACTTGCTCATTCACAAAAGCAGCTCTGAATACAGGGAGAATAGACAAAGTTCTAAGAAAGTTCTCTCCCTTTCTCTCTTTCCATGCTCCCGTGAGCTTTCTCACAATGGAAGTGTTTGTTCCCACAAGGACGGCAGCTTTACTTTTGACAACTGGATCTGGGCAAACCAACACAACTGTATCAATAGTCTCAGCTACCGCAATATCTGCTCCTGAATACACCAGTGTCAATGACAAAAAACCATCATGAGGGGAATCATCAGCACCAAGCCCCCAAACCTCAAGGGCACTGATCGGAGCCAACAGGAAATGAGTCAAATCCCTGGTAAAAAGGATCTGTAGAGTTAAATAACTTGAGAACCTGTGTCAAGTATGACTCGATCATAAATACTTTCAGTCTGTCTGGAGACATCAGAACTTGGCCCCACTAAGCCTTCAGGAACAATGTTTTGCACCTTAGTATTGCTGTTGATACACTGATTGGAATGTGTTTGCTCCAGGACGTCAGACTGTCCCTTTACTGGTCCCTCTGTCGTTTCCCATCTTTTTCTGTTTGATTATCTACTGGTTTACTTTTCGAAGATCTCCCTGTCTCTAACAATCTCGTTTGAAATGTCCATCTTCTCCACACTTGTAACAGAAAATACCAGTCCTATCCTTCACCCTATGCAGCAGCATTCCTCTGCTTTGTGATTTCCGCAGGAGGGTTGGGCTTTCCAGTGGACACGTCATGTTTATCTGTAGCATTAACAGACATCTATTGAGACATATCAGCTTGAATGTTTCTCACCTCATTTCTCAAAAGTTCGACTTCTGTGGCATCAATGGTTACTTTAGCAACAGGGCCTACAACTGAAGACATTACTTGGCTTTTGGAAACATTTCACTCCTCAATCATATTTTCTTAGTGACTCAGCAAAATGGTGGATCACACATCTTGTGGGTCATTGGAATACGTAGGGCAACCATAACTTGTGACAGTGAGCCCTTCATAACTTGCTCCACCATCAAGGAATTTATCTCAGAAAGTTGAATGCATCCTTTGCGGCACAAACAGTGCAACAGTTTATCCAGCTGGAGGAGGGAAGCAGAGAGTTTCTCTCCTTCCTCTTGGAATGTGTATCTGACTCTCACCAGGATTCCGCTGAACTTTCAGTGGTGCCTGTCACGTACCCCATGACCAGGTTACCAAACCAGCGGAAATGGAGTAAACGTTGGTGTCTAGTATTACTGAAACTAATGGTGTTTATTAGTAAACTAAGTAATACAGTTATATATAATGCAAATATATATATATATATATATATATATATAAAACAGGTGAGCAGCAATATATACAGAAGTGTGGAAATAGGAATCAAAACCAAGCTCTTTCAAAGTCTAGGGGTAAATGAATAGTCTGAAGATGGTGCAGAGTTCATTTCAGTTCAGTTCAGTTTAGTTTAAGTCAAGGTAGTTGTGAAAGAGCTGAGCAGATCAAGTTGTGTCAGAGGTCAGTAAGTGTGAAGCACAGCACACTGATAAATTACAGTAGAACAAGCCAATTCTGAAGGAAACAGCAAAGCCAAGTTGCCTATACTCATGGACTTCAGTATCAAAACGCTGATGAAAGCAGCTCAACTGAACAGTGCTCACCCTTCACACTTCCTGTCCTCTGACACAACTTCATCTGCTAAGCACTTTCTGCAGACTTGGTTTGTATTTGTGAAAACTGCTCTCAATGCACGACTTCCAGACTCAGGGAAATTTGAGAGTTATACATTGGTGGTTCCCATTACGCAGAACACTGAACACCTATCGTGAATCCAGGGGCTCATTCCAGGAGGATATTACGGATCACATTTTGAGACAACTTGTTCATTTTAGTGAGAGATGTCCCAATGACAAATCATTTCCTCAGTTGCAGCTGCTGTGGAGGAATTTGAATTCCAATTGGACCCGGGGTGCTGAGGTCTGTGGAGCAGCATCTGTAGTAGATGCAGCACTGTGCCTCCCTGATGCTAGATCCAGGGGAATCCATGCAGGAAATGGTTAATAATGTGTGATGTAGAGTATGAGGAACAAAGATCTGAGTGATGTTCCTGTGGGACTCCATACACCATTCACTTTCCAGTCATCATTATCATCATCTTCACTCAGAGGGTGGAGTGAGAGTGGAACGAGCTGCCAGTGGAAGTATTGGAAATGGGTTTAATTTCAACATTTAATGGTAATTTGAATAAATACATAGATGGGAGGGGTATGGAGGGCTATGTTCTCAGTGCAGGTCAATGGGACTGACAGAATAACAGTTCAGCACAGACTAGATGGGCAGCAGGGCCTGTTTCTGTGCTGTAGTCCTCTATGACTCTATGACTACATCTGTGTTGGTAATATTTGTACCTCTCTTCCTCTCTTCAACAGATGTGGATGAATGCCAGGATAAAAATGCGTGCGGAGTGAACACGACCTGTCGTAACTCTGCTGGGTCTTTTTACTGCGTCTGCAAAGCTGGATATCACCAGAAGCAGGGAGACACTCAGCTGGCCTGTACAGGTGAAAATAGAATGATTACTAAGAGCTGAGAATTAAAACAAACAATGCTGGAAACATTACATAAGTCAGGGAGAACTCCTGCAAAGAAAATGAATTTGTGTTTCAAAGTGTTAATGAGTTTTAAACTTAGAAACCTCAACTCCATTTATCCCTACGCAGTCTCTGACAAAGCTGCTGAGTTGAAGGTGTGTTGCTCTGGATTTCCAGAATCTGCAGAACATCTTGTGTCTCTACAAGTTTCTGAGTATCATTGACTGTCAAGGAGACACATTGAGGTGTGTAGTGGAATGTGAGGAGTGAGACTGAGGTTGGGTCAGTGTGGGGTGTGTAGGGACAGTGGGGTGGGGGCTGAGGTTGGGTCAGTATGGGGTGTGTAGGGGTCGGTGGTGAGTGAGTTTGAGTCTGGGTCTGTTTGGGTTGTGTAGTAGACAGTGGGGTGTGTAGGGGATGGGGGAGGGTGAGTTTGGGACTGGGTCAGTGTAGGAGATGGTGGAGAGTGAGTCTGTATCAAAGGGGGATGTATGGGGACGGTGGGGAGTGAGTTTGTGTCTCGGTATAGGGGAGTGTAGGAGACAGTGGGGGTGGAGGCTGAGACAGGGGTACAGCTGAGTGTGAGGTGGACGGTGGGTGTGAGGTTGGGTCAGTTTGGGGTATGTAGTGGATGGGGTGTGTTGGGAAGTGGTTCTGCAGCTAGGTCCATGGGTTCGGGATAGTGCAGAGTGTGTCTGGGTCAGTGCAATGTGTGTTGGAGGTAGTGGGGAGTGAGGCTGGGGCTGCGTCAGTCAGGGGTGTGCAGGGGAGTGAATCTGGAATACTGAATCTTATTTTAGATCAAAGGGTCCGCCATAAAACCAATCCTCACCACTCCACCCAGAGAGATCCCTGGAAGAAGTTAGAATACCTGCTGTCTCACGGTTCCAAGGAAACCTTGTCCGTGGGCCACCCCTTGGAGCAAACGGGTCCCCTAAGAGCTGCGCCGTCTTCGTATATTGTTTCTATCTTCTATCGGGTGTTCTTGTTCCTGGGTTTTGTCATTAAGGGATCAACAGACTGAGTCCTGGTGTGCGGTGTTGATCCAGAATTCTTTTTCCGATTCCCTTTCTGGTGCTTGCAGTTTCTGTTAACCAATTTACCTGACTGTTAATTGTTCTGTACAAAGGACTTAAACCCTTCTGACAAACAGAGACGTACACTCAAAGACATACAATCGTATTCTCCATATAATTTTCTCTCCCTTTTTCATTGGCCAATGGATCTAGGTTCTAATCCCAAGGTCTCAGTTGCCTTTGTTGTAATACCATCCTTTAATTGCCATCGTTTTTAGTACTGTCATTTAATCAGAGCTCTCAGGCCCCTCCTTCCAAAGCCTGTCTTGTTCTGAGTCCAAACTTAGAGACGGTCACCGCATTAATTCGTGAATTAAGCTGGAACCTTTCCGCAAGTCTCTGTCAACACGAGGTTACAATTCAAATTTATACAGTAAATCCAATCACACGAGGTCAGCCAGTCTCCAGTCACTGTTTCCTCAATTTGTACAATATTAGTACCTATACAATCGGTTCCTCATTGATCAAAGTACCAAACAAGCCTCTCAGACGATTAACACCCATGCAATGGGTTCCTCATCGATGACGTGACCTATTGTTAGTTAGTACAAAGAAGACAGACTCATGTTTTTTTCTCAACCTCTCCCCATGATTCTGACAAGCCCCCAGACCTCAAGACCGTTCCTCCACAAGAGGGTCATGTTGATCTCCCCACCCCCTCCACCACCACCCACCCGAAACTCCACGACTCTGCTTGATCCCCAGAAATATAAAGGTCAGACTTGAACTGACGCAGTAGTCTGAGAAACCAGGGCTGACGGAATTCCAAAGGTCTGCAGCCCTCTGATGAGGAATTCCTCATGACCCCAGAGCGCCAATCCTCAGACTGATCTCGGACACGGGCAGCTCACCCCACAATGTTCAGCCCCCTGGCCCCAGTCCTCAGACTGATCTCAGACAGGAGCAGCTCACCTCACGATGTTCAGCCCCCTTGGCCCCAGTCCTCAGACTGATCTCAGACACGGGCAGCTCACCCCACGATGTTCAGCCCCCTGGCCCCAGTCCTCAGACTGATCTCAGACACGGGCAGCTCACCCCACGAGGTTCAGCCCCCTGGCCCCAGTCCTCAGACTGATCTCAGACAGGGGCAGCTCACCCCACGATGTTCAGCCCCCTGGCCCCAGTCCTCAGACTGATCTCAGACCGGGACAGCTCACCCCACGATGTTCAGCCCCCTGGCCCCAGTCCTCAGACTGATCTCAGACACGGGCAGCTCACCCCACGATGTTCAGCCCCCTGGCCCCAGTCCTCAGACTGATCTCAGACACAGGCAGCTCACCCCACGATGTTCAGCCCCCTGGCCCCAGTCCTCAGACTGATCTCAGACAGGGGCAGCTCACCCCACGATGTTCAGCCCCCTGGCCCCAGTCCTCAGACTGATCTCAGACAGGGACAGCTCACCCCACGATGTTCAGCCCCCTGGCCCCAGTCCTCAGACTGATCTCAGACACGGGCAGCTCACCCCACGATGTTCAGCCCCCTGGCCCCAGTCCTCAGACTGATCTCAGACACAGGCAGCTCACCCCACGATGTTCAGCCCCCTGGCCCCAGTCCTCAGACTGATCTCAGACACGGGCAGCTCACCCCACAATGTTCAGCCCCCTGGTCCCAGTCCTCAGACTGATCTCAGACAGGGGCAGCTCACCCCACAATGTTCAGCCCCCTGGCCCCAGTCCTCAGACTGATCTCAGACACGGACAGCTCACCCCACGATGTTCAGCCCCCTGGCCCCAGTCCTCAGGTCAGTTGCAGGAGGAACAAGTTAGACTGGTCTCAGTGAGCGGTGGGAAGGTGATGAGGGAGCAGAGAGTGGGGTTGTAGAGATGGGGGAGTGTGGACAAGATTATTTAATGTATAGTGGAGATAATTAAATTCAGCACTTTGTCACTTGGTGCTGAATGGTCTCACCCCAGCCCATTGAAACAACTTCACATCAAACATGTGTCCTGATGTCACACACAGAAAATGTTGGAGGAACTCGCCGGTCAGATAGCCTCTCATAAGAGAAATAAACAGTCGTCATTTTGGGCTGAGACCCTTCATCAGGACTGGACAGGAAGTGTGAAGAAGCCAGAATAAGAAGGTGGGGGGAGGGAAGGGGACAAGCTGACAGGTGATTGGTGAAGTCAGGTGAGGGAGAATGTAGGTGGGAGGGGGAGGAGGTATGAAGTAAGAAGCTGGGAGGAGAGTGGTGGAGAAAGTAAAATGGGCTGAAGAAGAGAAAGCTTATAGGGGAGGAGAGTGAACTGAGGGAGAAAGGGGAGGAGGAAGGACACCGGAGGGAGATGAGAGGTTGCTGAGAAGAAGAGAAGGGATAAGAGGAGAGCCAGAGCAGGGAATGGAAAAGAGAGAAGGGGAGGGTGAGAAATTACTGGGAGTTTGAGAATTCAGTGTTTATGCTGTCAGGTTGGAGGCTAACCAGACAGAATATGAGGTGTTGTTCCTCCAACCTGAGAGTGCTGATCACTTACACATTTAACTGGGTTCATGGCTGTGGAGATGTTTACAAATTGTCCCTCCCAAACCAGCAATGAGGCCCATACCAACATTTCCACATTAGTGTGGCTTGTGCCAACATTACAAGTACAATGCCAACCATGGGATTGGTTCCTTTGGGTGCCAGTGGGTGTGGGATTGGGCGAGGCATTCACAGTTGTTCTTGGGGTCAGGAAGATGTGGCGTTAAGTCACAGTCCTGTGTGTCTAGGTCTGATGCTGCTCGTTGTGGGAGTATACCAGCTTGGAGTTACAGAGGTCAGCGCTTCCCTGTCTGATCGGTGAACAGCAGGAAGGTGGGGGTAGAGTCGGCAGGTAGACGCACTGATCGCTAAAATGCCATCTTCATTCCAGTGGATCCACTTTCCTGTCCTGTCTCTGAGAAGCAGAACTCTACGCTGTCGCAGTGCAACTTGGATTATTCAGCAAACGCCAAGCAGGTATGAGAACTCACTCCTTTTCTCCAAGGAGCAATCTTAACTTCCATTATCCCCAGACGTGAATCTATTGGAATGTTTTCCTCACTAGATGTATCCCTCTCCCTGCTTCTGTCCATCACTCTTTTCTACATACGTCTCTTCTCCTCACCCATCAGAATAAACACTGTTCCTCACTCTTTGTGTAATTCCAGCTTGCTGCTTTTACATTTGAGCAGCGACCACATGTTCAAATTCACTCTCTAGATGTGGGTGTTGCTATCACACCCAACATTTGTTGCCCATCCCAATTTATACTAATCCAAGACTCATTCCTTTTTATTCCACCTACTTTCCCATCGATATCCCCTAATTTTAACCCCCCGCTTAGGGCAATTCACAGCAGGCAATTAACCGAATTGCCTGCGCATCTTCGGGATATGGGAGGAAACCTGGAATCTTTACTGATTAGTGAAGCCACACCAGAGACCCAGGTTCTACCCTGACGCTGGGTGCAGTTTGCATTGTCTCCCTGTGTTTGTGTGAGTTTATTCCACTTGTTCCAGTTTAAAACTTTCCTCAAGGAGAGACTGGTAAACTGGATCAGTTTGTAAAGTGTTTAAAACTGTAACAGAGGTTATTTATTGATTCATTTGAAGATAGAACAAGGAATAAGTCTTTCTGGCCAGTGAGCTGCATGACCCATCAACCTACTAATTTTACCATTAGCTTAATCACAGGACAATTTACAATGACCAATTATCCTACTGACCGATGCTTTTGGAAGGATCTGGAGCACCAGAGGAAATCCACAGGATTCACAGGGAGAAAATACAAACTCCTTCCAGACAACACCAGAATTGAATTCTGAACTCTGGAACACCCCGAGCTGCAATAGCCTTGTCCTAACTGCAAAGTTTCCTCAACAGCCTGTGATGCTGCCTGGCCTGTGGACTTCTGGGACCAAAATGATGCAGGAACTCGGCAGTTCAGTCAGCATTAATGGAGAGGAATATGCAGTCGACACTTTGACCTGAGATCCTTCAGCAGGACTGTTCAAAAACATCAACTGTTTATTCCCCTCCACAGACGCTGCCTGACCTGCTGAAGTTCCGTCAGCATTTTGTGTGTGTTGTTCTGGATTTCCAGCATCTGCAGAACCTCTTGAATTTAGGATTTTTGGGACTATTAGAAAAATAAAACACTTTAAATAAATTGTTCTGTCCCTCAGAGTAAGTTTAACATTAGCATCAATGGGAGTTTGAGGGACAGCATCCACTCAGTGGGCTGAAGGGTCTGTTTCCATGCTGTCTGAATTCATGACTGAATTTCAACTTGATCATTGGTCCATGCCTGTGGATTGTTTGGCCAAGATCTGTACGCAGTTCTGCCAGACCCTCTACAACATGTTGGAATGCTCTGAGACTGCGAAGGACAGTGAATAAAGGATATTTTAGGCCATTCCTTCCTGCTTTTCCATGCTCAGAGATGTCCTTTCATTGACCACGTGACCTTCAGTAGGAGTTGCCATCGGACACTATGTTAGAGTCACCTGTGAAGCCAAAGTGTTTTAAAGGCTTCATTTTCAAACATTTTTTTCAGATTGCTTGTGATATTTGATTATTTCTTTGTTTGATTGCTGTTGTATTTTTAGATTGCCCAGTTAAACTCTGCAAAAGATGTGCTGAAGTTAGCTGATTGCTACCGTGATAAAATCTGTCAGAGTTTCAGTGGAACAAAAGATACCACGGTAAGGAATTAGAAGCCCAACAATTTTATCCTGGGGTAAAAGTGGTGTGTTCCTGAGGTGGAGAGAGTAAAGAGGATATTTACAAGAATATAGTCAGGAGGATTTTGACTGAGGAATGATTGATAAAGTTGGCTTACTTGAAGCAGAGAGCACTGAGGACATGTAAAGGTCTTTTCACCTATCCAGATACATCAGTAACAATGGACATGAAGTACTTGGCAGGAGTTTGGGAAGGAAGTTGAACAGATACTTTTGTCAGCCAGAGGATCTTGAATACATTGTCAGAAAGAGAGTCATAGATACTGTATCTAAAAAGTACAGTACTTGGGGCGGTGGGGGGGAGGGGTATTTTTTCTGCTAGAACTGGCAAGGTGATTTGTTGTTTTCACATTACAGTCTATAAGAAGATGAGGTTGGACAAACTTGGGTCATTTTCTCTGGAGCATCAGAGGCAGAGGCTGAGAGAGGCATAGACAGAGTAAACAGTCAGAATCTTCCTCCCAGAGTAGAAACACTAAATACTGTAGGACATGCATTTAAGGTGAGAGTGGGGAAACTTAAAACAGATGTGTGGGACAGGTTTTTACACAGAGTGTTGGATGTCAGGAACAAGCTGCCAGAGGTAATGGTGGGAATAGTGGTGTTTAAGACACTGTTCAATAAACACATGACGTTTCAGGGAATGGAGGGATATAGATCATGTGGATACAGAAGAGAAATGGTTTTAATTTGGCATCAAGTTCAGCACAGATATTGTGGGCTGAATGGCCTGTTCCTGTGCTGTACTGTTCTATGATCTATGTATTATGGAAAACAGAGCTGGAGAGGAGCAGATGTGAAGGGAGGGAATATGGAGTGTGGTCGGGGTCGGGAGAGCAGAACAAAAGGACAGAGTCTGAAAGTTAGAGCCATGCCTTTCAGGAGTGAAATTTGAAAAGACTTGTACACTCAGATGGTGGTGGAAACTCAGAACACTCCTCAGTGACCCATCAATGTTGGGTCAAAGGTGGATTCTAGACACGAGATGGATGGGTTTTGTTAACTGGAGGTAGTAACAGGATGGGGGAAGATCACCAGATGGAGTTAGGTTACATGGGTGTTACGGAATGGCGGTATGTTCTTCCGGCACCTTTCTCACTGAATCATGGGATATTCACAACACAACAGGGAGCCATTCTGCCCATTGTATCTGTGCTGATTCAACCCAATCCCACCTCAGTGTTGGCATCGTACTTTCTAAATGTGGTGAGGGTTTCTTCATCAGCCAGCCTGATGTGCCTTGTATTTCTGCCACTCTGTAATATGGGCAGTTGAGCAGATGTACTGGAGATACAGGTATCCTAAAGCAGACATTGAATATGGATAAAATTATGTGACACCAGAAAATGCATTTGCATCCCAGAATCACAGAAATTTGCCCAGCCCCGATGAAGGGTCTTGACCTGAAATGTTGACTCTCCATTTCCCTGTATAGATGCTGCCTGACACTGACTGAGTTCCTCCAGCTTGTAGTGTGTGTTGCTGCAGAAGATGCACTTACATCCAGAGCTACACAGGATTGGAAATGACAGCTTTATGGGGCAACATTCATTGCTCTTGCCCACAGTGTCTGCACTGGGTTGGTGACCAGAGAATGACGGAAAAGGCAAAGGGAGTCATAAAGAGATGGAGAAAGAGTAAGGGTTGAGAAAGTGGGAGCAGGGGAACAGTAGGCAATGGAGAAAGAAAGGAAGTCAAAGATGGGAAGCAAAGGGAGAGAAAAAGGTAGTGGAATAGAAGGGGAGAGAAAAGGAAGAGAAAGGTTCAACAATTAGTGCAGTAGGAATAAAAACAGGAAGGGGTACAATCCTTCCATAAGGAAGAGATCTTCTTAAAGGTAAGCTTTCAATACCCCAGGAAAGTCGCCAGTCATGGAACACTAAAAGAACTGCCAAAGTTCAAAGTAAATTAATTATCAAAGTACATATACGTCACCATATGCAACACTGAGGTTCATTTCCTTGCAGGCATTCACTGGGAAATAAAGAAATACAATAGAATTTATTAAAAACTATAAATAGCAAAGGATGACATATGACCAATGTGCAAAAGAAAACAAATCTTGCAAATAGTGAAAAATGTAAATAAATAATACTGAGTCGTAGAATCTTTGAAAGAGAGTCTTTGAAAGAGAGTCTGTTGGTTGTGGAGTCAGTTCAGTGTTGAGAATCACAGAATCAAGTTTATCATCACAGACCTGTCATGAAATCTGTTGTTTTGAGCAGTAGTACAGTAGAAGACGTAACAAATTACAGTATTATAATAATTTAATGGTCTTCATTTTTAATGGGTTCTATTGGGTTTCTTTGTTTTGTGGCTGCCTGTAAGGTTGTACATAGTATATGTACTTTGATATTAAATGTACTTTGAACTTCAAAATTATGACAAATAAACAGTGCAGAAGTGGAATAGTGAATTTCACAGACCATTCAGAAATCTGATGGTAGTGAAAGAAGCTGTTCCTGAAATGTTGAGTATGCATCTTTAGGCTTCTCTATCTCCTTGATGGTAGTTATGAGAAGAGAGCTTGTCCTGGTGGTGATGGTCCTGGATGATGGATGCTGCAATCTTGAGGCACTACCTTTTGAAGATGTCCTCAATGGTAGGGAGGGTTGTATCATGATAGGTCTGGCGGAGTGGACAACCCTTTTCAGTCTCTTTCAGTCCTGTTTTTAGAGCCTCCATTGCTGGGCTCTGCAGGCCAGGCAGCATCTGTGGAGAGGGAAACAAAACTAATGATTTTGCTCAATGACCCTTCATTGGAAAAACATAATTTTCCATTTTTGGAAAATACTACATCTGTATACATCTGTAGTATTTTGCTTCTCAATTCATGAGGTGTTCTTTTTCATCTGCAGCCCATGACAACATTTGTAAACAATGTTCTTAATACTTCTTGGCTGGAGAGCATGAAGACCACTCAAAGACTGACAGTGGCAGCAGCCACAGTGGACCTCTTGGAGAACATGGCAATGGCGATTGCTCTGAAACTATCCAGTTCAAAGGCAGAGACCATAGAAACAGACTCTTTCGGTAAAGTATTGGACTCTGAAGATTATCGAGTCTGTGAAATTGGTTTCAAGTTAAGGGAAGGAAATGTGGAGGTTACTTTCTCAGTAATCAGCTGGTTTTGAAAATGATTAATATGTGGGCTCTTGATAGAAATCTTTGTTTAATATTTCTAAAGCTTAAAAATCAATCAAGCTACAGGAAATGTGGAAGAAAGAATAATGCTAGAAGTAGTCAGTGGTTCAGGCTGCATTTTTGGAAAGATTAATAGTTAAAGTTTCATGCGGAAGAGGTTAACCATTTTTCATTCTAATGTTGATGCCTGACCTGCTGAATTTACCAACATTTTCTGCTTTTATTTCTGATTTCATGAGGTTGCTTTGGAAGACTGTGCTGAAACATGCCACATCACTGATTGTGAGTGTCTGCTCTCATGTGTTGCACAATTTACCCTCACCCTCACTGCTGCCTGTTGCTCACAATGTCTAGGCTGAGGGGGTACCACACCGTCAGAGTTGCCTCATTTGCTTGGGACATTCTGTCATTCGCTCTGTTGGGGAGAATACAGGACACTATATCATAGAAGACCAGGAGAATTCTACCAAAGATCCCAGACAAGTTTATCCACAAACCCTCATTCACATTATATATGAGCTATCTAATTTCTTTGTGACCTCACTGTCTCCAAACAAACTACTCCAAAGTATTCATCAGCAGTGTAGTATCATAGAAACATTGTGCAGAAGGCCATTCTACCCATTGAACCCATACTAGGTCTCGACAGGGGCATTACAGTCTGATCATCCCCTGTTTCTCAATAACCCTCTAATTATTTTCTGTACAACATGCCATGTGTTTTCCCATTTGAAAGCTCATGGTGAAATAATTCCACTTCCCATCCATCCAGTGAGTTTTGTGACCACTCACTTTGTGGAAAGGGTTTCTCTCCTGGCACCCCTGCTTCAACAATAATCACCTTTAAACCTCTGGTTATTGGTTCTCCACCCTTCTTCAATGGAAGACCATTGTGTGAAATGTGCTTCCAGCAATGGTGGTGGAGGCAGATACGATAGGGTCTTTTAAGAGACTTTTGAATAGGTACATGGAGCTTAGAAAATAGAGGGCTATGGGTAAACATGGTAATTTCTGAGGTAGGGACATGTTCAGCACAACTTTGTGGGCCAAAGGGCCTGTATTGTGCTGTAGGTTTTCTATATTTCACTCTCTTCATTAACTCTGCCCAAAGCATTGACAATCTTGAAGATTTTTATCAAATTATTTCTCAACCTTCACTGCTAAAGAAGAACAATGCCACATTCTCTGGTCTGTCAATGGATCTTCCTGCTCTATCTTCTCTGCACTCCCTCTAAGCATGACAGCCAAACACAAAGTAGCTTAATCGTCTCTTAAGTTAATTCCACCACACTTCAAAAATAACATCGAGAAGGACGTTCTGAAGTTGAGAAAAAGACTGAAGTCGTGAAACTTCAGTGTAGGTCCTGTGCTCGTGATATGGGAGCAGGAATCCTCACTACCTCTGGTAAGGAGTCAAGATCACTGTCTGTGCCAAGGATAGGAGGTGCTGGTAAGATATTAGACCTGGTGAGCTAACATATTGGAGCCAGAATTTATCATTTTACCTGCTTTTAATCAGTGCCACAAGACAGTGAAGAACGTGCATGGGTATTTTCACTCAGTGCTGTGGGAACTGAGACTAATTGATTTATTACTACAATAAGCTAATTCAGCCCAAGAAAGCCCAGTTGCAAATTGTATCGATCAGATGGGATTCTCAGAAAGCCTGAACAAGACTTTGCAGAGAGGCATTGATTAAAGAGTTCTCAGCAGAGAGAGAGAGAGAGAACATCCTTTTTGCCTCTGAATGCTTCACCTTACTTTAACTTTCCTCATAGTTCTTAAGGTCAAGGTGCCTGAAAGGAACAGTGCGAGTGCAGACCAACTGGTGAAATTGGACACTCAGAATAATTCCTTCGAGATTTACTGGAGAACCATTGCTGGAGAAAATAACACTGGTAAATGTTCTGTCTCTTTCCCATGCTTGTGTACACGGTATAAGAATGAGTGCGGCCAGTGATCTACAGACTCATTCACAGGGGATGTTTTACCTTGCCCAGGTTGTTGACTGAACTATTACTCTGTGGGATCAGTCTGTGTTCCCCTACATCAAAATATGCTGCTGTGTTTGATTTTATTGTGTAAACCTCGGTGAAGACAAATCTGCCTTGAGTAGAAATCAAATGCAGTTCAGAACGAGCAGTGCTTGGCTACTGTTTTCAGTCCATGTGTAATCAACAGTAAGATCCAGTTGACGATATCGAACTCTGTATTAATCTGAAACACCTCAGTACGTAGTTTGCAGACTGACAGATATTTGCTATGTTCAGGATATCTGCTCATCTGATCATGGAGAGGGTCAGCAGGAAGTTCAATAGAATGATTGTGGGAATGAAAGGGTTAACATATGAGGGAGATGATAAGAATGAGGGCGGATCTCACTGAAACATATTGAATATTGAAAGGCCAGGGAGAGTCTTGCACCAGAGAGCACAGCCTCTGCAAACAAGGACATCCCTTGGGAATAGAGGTGTGCAGGTATTTCTTTAGTCAGAGGCTGTGGAGGCCAAGTGATTGGGTATATTTAAAATGGGGCTTGATAGGTCACTGATGGTGCTGATAAGTGGCAACTCTTTGCATGCAGCTCAGGTGGGAATCATGAGGGTGTGCCTTCAGGAACAGACTGGATGTTACCAAACCAAAAACCTTGGATAAACCATGAGATTTGTAGACTGCTGAGAGCTGGATATGTGGTATTCTAGACCAGTGATCCAGAACTACACAGGAGGTCCAGGTATGACCTACTGAAGGATATTTTCAGAGAGAAAAACACATGCCAATTGAAGTTAAAGATAGAATCAAATGCATGTCAGCTCTGACAGGATTTACAAGCTGTTACTTTCTCCAAAGAGAAACCTAACATCATGAATGGCTGTGATGCTTCTCTCCCAGATGAGCTCAGTGCCTTTTATGCGGGCTTTGAAAGAGAGAATAAATCTATGCCTGCATGAATCCCTGAAGTATCTGGTGACCCTATGATCTCTGTGTCAGAGGACAACGTCAGAACAGCTTTCAAGAGGCATCAGGTCCTGATGGTGAACCTGGTAGGGAAATAAAACCTGTGCCAACCAACTGGTGGGAGTGTTCAAGAACATCTTCAATCTCTCACTGCCAGGCACTCAAGTTTGGAGTTCAATTCCAGTGTCCTTTGGAAGCAAGTTTGTACATTCCTTCCCGTGTGCGCATGTCTTTCCACTGGGTGTTCCGATTTCCTCCCACCATTCAAAGTCAGACCGGTTCGTAGTTTATTGTCCCGTGATTAGGCTAAGGTTAAATCAGTGGGTTGCTGGGTGACACAGCTCAAAGGGCCAGAAGGGCCTGTTAAATGCTGTGTCTCTAAATAAAATAGAATAAACTGTGCCTATCGCTACAATTGGATGCAATCTCACTGACACTCCACTTGGCCTTGGATCACCTGCATAATAGCAACACTTACATCAGGCTGCTGTTTATTGATTCCAGCTCAGTGTTCAACACGATTATACCCTCAATTCTAAACTACAGACTCCAAAACCTGGGCTTCTGTACCCCTCTCTGCAACTGGATCCTTGACTTCGTCATCGAGAAACCACAGTCAGTGCAGATCAGAAATAACCTCCTCCTTGCTGATAATCAAGACTGGTGCACCTCAGGGATGTGTGCTTACCCACTGCTCTACTCTCTCTACACCCATGACTGTGTGGCCAGGCACAGCTCAAATTCCATCTATAAATCTGCTGACAACACAACTATTATTGACAGAATTTCAGATGAAGTTGAGGAAGTGTACAGGAGTGAGATAGATCAGCTGGTTGAGTGGTATTACAACAGAAACCCTACACTCAACTTCAGTAAGACCAAGGAAATGATTGTGGATTTTAGGAAGGGGAAGTCGAGGAAACACACATCCTCATCGAGGGGTCAGCAGTGGAAAGGTAAACAGTTTCAAGTTCCTGGGAGTCAACAACTTTGAAGGTTTGTCCAGGATCCATGTTGATGCAATTACAAAGGAGGCACGACAGCGGCTGTGTGTGATTCAGAGTTTGAGGAGGATTGGTATGTCACCAAAGACGCACGCAAATTTCTACAGATGTACTGTGGAGAGCATTCTAACCGTTTTCATCACTGTCCGGTATGGAGCGGCCACTGTGCAGGATTAGAAAAAGCTGCAGAGTGTTGAAAACTCAGCCAGCTCCATCAGAGACACATTCAAAAGGCAATGTTCAAACAGGTGGCATCTGTGATGCAGGAAACCCATCACCCAGGACATGTTGTCTTCCTATTGCTACCATCAACGACACAGAAACAAATACCTGAAGACACACTCTCAGCCTCTCAGGAACCTCTCCGCAATTAGATTTCTCAATGGACAATGAAACAACAAACACTACCATTTTACTTTGCGCTATCTTTTCACACTACTTATTTAATATAATTTTCTTTATGTATTCTAATTATTGTAATTTAAAGGTTTATTATTATTATTATTATGCATTGCAATGCACTAATGCCCTATGAAACAAATTTCACAACATAAGCCAATGATATTAAATCTGATTCTGATTCTGGTTAGCAAGGCATCAAAGCTTAAGGGGAGAAGGAAGGAGAATGGGGTTGAGAGGGATAATAAATCAGCCATAATGGAATGGTGGAACAAACCCGATGGGCTGAATGGCCTAATTCTGATCCTTGGTCTTATGGTCTTATCTCCTTTCACAGAAAGGCACCATTTTCTGTGGATCTCCAGATTTTGAACCATCCATAAGACACAGGTCAGGAATGTGATAGACTCCCATTTACCTGGAAGAGTATAGCTTAACCAACACAAATTAACTTAACACCATCCATGATAAAGCAGCCTTCATGATCAACTCCATGTCCATCCCCACTGACAGCTGATTTTAATACTCAAAGGACTTACAAAGCGCTACTGCAATGGACGTGTTTTGTGTTGACCTGCCTTTATATCCAGTTGCTGGAGTGTTTCAGTGATGTCTCTCCACATTCACCAAAGGCTGATCTATTATCTCCACAGAGTTTCAGGCCGTTTCCTTAATTGTATTCAAAGACTTGGAATCCCTGCTGAACCAAGAGATTAAAGGCGGCCGTCCATCTCAGAACCAAGTCTCATTAAACTCCAAGGTGATAGCCGCCACCATCAGCAACAAGGCCATCAGCTCTAGTCGGAAGGAAAAGTTCAATTTGACTCTGAAACTCAACCAGGTTTGTAGATACAATCTGTGATGTTCCCAATTGAAGATGAACTTCCTGTAAAAATGCAAAATGGGAGGTTGAACAGGCACAGATCCTGGGTTTGGGTATAACATTTCCATGGGAACTGGGTTTGGGCCATTTCAGGTCAGTTTATGGTGGCCTTTCCAGTCACCATTACTCAGGGACAGTACAATGGGGCCTGATAGAGGAAGTGGAGATCCCTCACCTGAGAGAGATGGGGGTATGTTTAGAGACTGGTGGTGAGACACATCAAAGGAGGAATCCCTTGCTGTTATTTCTCAGGTTATTGAGTGAATGGTTATAAAGTACAACCACCATTTCATTGAAAGGAAAATACCCATTACTGCATTGTAATTACCCATTCAGCCATCGAGTTTGCACAGTAGCAGAGTGGTTGACATAACACTTTACAGTGCCAGCAATAAGACAGGGGTTCAATTCCTGCCAGTGTCTGTGAGGAGCTTGTTCTTTCTCTTTGTGACCACATGGGTTCATCAAAGACTGTGTTGGTCATTGACACAAATAATGCATATTCCTGTATGTTTCAAAGGTTTTATGTTCATGAGGCAAATAAAGGTAATCTTTTCTAATTTTATTGCCCTGCACTTCATAAGTTTGATGGGACAATGTACATGGAGCTTTGCTCTGTTTCTAACCAGTGTCTCCTGTCCCGTGGCTGTGAAGATTTAAGTTGTTATTAGAATGTGTTACACTACTGGCAAGAAGGGGGATCTTATTAAAATGGAAAGATATTTCTTCCCCTACATTAATTGAATGGTTTTCTCAAGTGATGTTATGTCGTAGTTTGGAAAAAATTAGTAGAATTCTTGGTTCTCAATTTGATTTTGAGAGAAGATGGGGTTCTTTTGCAAATATATTCATTTAATTTGAATTGTTATATGTTATCCTTCCAGTTTTATTTTTTTTATAAATTAAGTATGAAATGGCAGTTGATGACTTTTTTAAATATATTTGGATGATAGTTAAATGTATTGCTCTGGGGGGCTGATTCTTAATGGGTGTTTTTTTTTGTAGTTAGTGGGGTTTTTTCCCCCCAGTTAGATGGAGTTCTTTTTTTTTCCTTCTTTTTCCTTCTATTTTTTTCCATTTTTATATTTTAAGATCAGTATTTTTCAGCTTTATTAATTGTATACATATTAATCTGTTGAAGTTTTGTATCATTTTATAGCTGTTGAAGATTATATATCAATAAAAAGATTCTAAAAATGAAAATGAAATGAGAATATTTTCAAAAATGGTTGAAAGAATATGTTCCTATCTGGAAACAGGAAAAGGAAGATGGTGAAGAGCCAGAATGTGTCTATTGGAGTAATACCAAAGAGAGAAGTGTCTGGTTATCTGATGGTTGTGAACGGATCCATTCCAATCAGACCCATGTAATCTGCCAGTGTAACCATCTGACAAGCTTTGCTGTTTTAATGGCTCCAGTTCAGACTGAGGTAAGAAATTATTCAACAGAAAAATCTGTAGTCAGATGAAAAGGGTGAACGAAGAGAGTCAGAGTGAGAGAGACACAAACACAGAAACAGATCCTTCGGCCCACATTCTCCATGCTGATCATCGAGGGTCACCTGCATTAAAATTTGTTCAGTAGCTTTCTATATACTGGTGATACAAATCCTCGTCTAGATATCGCTGAAATGTGGTGATGCACCTGCCTCTGCCACCCCCTCAAGGCAATGTGTCCCAATGGGTGAAAACAATCCTTCCACAAATCCCTTCAAAATCCTTACCCCGTCCGCTCAACCTCTGTGACTGCATTTCGACACTTCTGCTATGGTGTAGATTTTCCCAGTATCTATTCACTCTGTGCTCCATCAGCACCCTCTGCTGCAAGGAAAACAAAACACTGATCCATGCAAGTCAAAAGGATGGTTCAGAAGGCATATGGTGTGGTGGCCTTCCTTAGTCAGATGTGGTTAGATCACTGTCAGAGCACTGAGTTCAGTTCTGTTTGCCTTATCATAGGAATGTTAGAAACGTAGAAAGCCTACAGCACAATACAGGCCCTTCGGCCCACAAAGCTGTGCCAAACATGTCTTTACTATAGAAATTACCAAGGGTTACCCATAGCCCTCTATTTTGCAAAGGTCCATGTACCTATCCAGGAGCCTCTTAAAGTACCCTATTGTATCTACTACCAGTGTCATTGCTGGCAGCCGATTCCAAAAACTCACCATTCTCTGTGTAAAAAACATACCCCTGACATCTCCTCTGTACCTACTTCCAAGCACCTTAAAGCTGTGTCCTCCCGTGTTAGCCATTTCAGCCCTGGGAAAAGCCTCTGACTATCCACACGATCAATGCCTCTCATCATCTCATACACCTCTATCAGGACACCTCTCATCCTCCGATGATGTGGAAGATTTAGAGAGGCTTCAGAGGGGATTTACGACTGGAAAGCATGTCTCATGAGGATAGGTTGGGTGACCTAGGGCTTCGTGAATCACCTCTTCACCCTCTCCACTGTGAGCAGGAGGCTTGTAAGAGGATGAGTCCCTCTGTCACCATTTCTCAGGAAATTACGTAGCCACAGTTTCAGAGAACAAGTCCAGCAGCTCACTCAGCAGCACTCTAGCCGTGGTCTACACGAAGTTGCTTAAAGATTTACCATTTCCTGTCTGTACTGTACTTATATTTTATTCCCTGACTAATGCTGGCAAGTAACCGATACCTTCTTTACTGCCTTAGCGACCTTTATTCCACCTTCGGGGATACAATGACTTGTACACACTGTTCCTCCACACACCAGGTCCTCACCATTCATGCTGTAAGTCCTCCCCTTATTACAGATAATTGAAGGACCACCGATGCTGGGCTGAGGAGCAACAAACAATCAGCTGGAGGAACTTATTGGGTCGACCAGCATCGGTAGGGGGAAAGGAATTGTCAAAATTTCAGGTCCGAACCCCGTATCAGGACTGAGTTGACTTTCTGGTTCTGATTCAGGGTTTCAAACCAAAACAGCGACAGTTCCTTTCCTCCCACAGACGCTGCTCGACCCGCTGAGTTCCTCCAGCAGATCAATTGTTGCTCCTACCTTTGTTAGACGTGCCAAGGTTATGGTACGGTATTAGTTATGGTTGGCACTGTAGCGTTCCTGCCTTTATTAGTTGTGCCAAGGATACAGTACGGTATCAGATGTGGGCAACAGGGTAACATAGTGGTGAGCAAAATCACTTTATAGCACCAGTGATCCCAGTTGTGGTTTGATTCCCACCACTGCCTGTAAGGAGTTTGTACCTTCTCCGCACGATCACCATGTCTAATGCTGTCCCTGGAGACTCTATCACAGCCGATTCCTGAGCATGGTTCCCCACTTTGTGCTTGCAGATTGACGACAGGCACTTGGAGGTGATCACCTACATCGGCCTCATCATCTCCCTGCTCTGCCTCGCTGCCTCCATCGCCGTATTTGTCAACTGCAAATCCATCCAGAATGCTAACACCAATCTCCACAAGCACCTGAGTATCACCCTCTTCCAGGCACAGTTCATCTTTCTGATCGGAATACAGATTAAACAGCCGGTAAGAAATCCAAATTACCACCTCTAATTCTCAGATGTCTTCTGAATGTGCAGTTAGTCAAATTCTGCAGCAAAGCCAGACTTAACGTGGGAGTGATGGGATCTCAGCCCCTGCTCTCCCACCACTCTCCTCTGGTGTCCTCTCCTTCCATTGGCCCATCATGACCAGCGTGCCATCCCTTTAATCAGATCCTCATTGCATTGGCGGCCAAAGCCTCCGAGCATTGGAGACCCACCCCTTCCCCATGGTCTGGTCACCACAGAATGTTGCCCTTTCCCTCCCTCTGCCCTCCTGCCCAATGACTTCTCGGGACACTCCAAACCTCCTCATTCACATTCACCCTGGGGTGCAGTGGATTAACCACGTTACTGAGTTTCCCAGTCACTGGCGAATGAGTTTCATCAGCACACTTTGCAGATCTGGAGCTGCAACAAGATATTTTGTAAAAAGTACCAAAGTTCTTCTAAGTTTATGGACTCACAAGAGTTTGTAAACACTGGAAACCTGGAGCAAATCACAAAGGAGCTGGAGGAACAGAGGAGGTCAGGCAATGTGAAACGTCTAACGTCCGTGTCCCTTCATAGATACCTACTGACCCTTGGAGTTCCTCCATCTCCTTTGTGTATTATTCTAATTGTATCACTGAATTACTACTCATTAATAAATCTTTGGTGTATATCCCCACCGTGTTCTTTATATGTTTGCACATTATCTCTTCCATTGTGTACACGTGTTGGTGTACTGGTTTATTTCAGTGTCTCTGTGTTAGTATCTCTGAGTTACACACACAAAACACTGGAGAAACTCAGCAGGTCAGGCAGCATCTATGGAGGGAATAAACAGTTGAGATTTCGGGCTGAGACCCTTCATCAGGATTGGAAAGGAAGGGGGCAGAAGTCAGAATCAGAGGGAGAGGAGGGGGAAGGAATACAAGCTGGCAGGTGATAGGTGAGATGAGGTGAGGGGGAAGGAGTGTGGGTGCTGGGGGTGGGTACAAATACAGCAGCTGGGAGGTGATAGGTGAAAAAGTTAAAGAGCTGAAGGAAAAGGAATCTGATCAGACAGGAACATGGAGCAGGAGAGAAAGGGAAGGATGGGAACTGGGTGGGGGGGAGATAATAGGCAGGTGAGGAGAAGAGAAGAGGTAAGAGGGAGTGGAAAAGGTTGTCAGTCCGTTTCTGATGGCATGTTTTTCTCTGTGTCCGTGTGAATGTCTTTAGCTGTGGTTATCTCTCTCTTGGTTTCTTTCCACTTGTCTGTAACCGTCTGTGTGTCTCTGCATGTTCCTGCCTGCGTCCCTGTCTCTGCCTGCCCTCTGCTTTTGCCCCGAGCTGCTCACTATTCACTGTGTTGCCTCTTTCTTTAGGTTGTGTGCGCCCTGATTGCCGGGTGTCTGCATTACCTCTTCCTTGCCGTCTTCGTCTGGATGTTCCTGGACAGTTTGCAGCTTTTCATCATGTCCAGACACCTGACAGTCACCAATTACACTCGCACACATATCATCAAACCAAGATACCTGTACGTTTCTGCTTATGCTGTTCCTGCTGTGATCGTCATTATCTCAGCGGCAATAAACCCTGGAGGCTATGGAACAGAGACCGCGTGAGTATTAAACGATAAGGAAATGTGATAGAGTGATGCAACTGACTATGATGCCAAAACAGGCCATTTAGCCCATCAGTTCCATTGCCCGTCTCCCTATCTCCCTCTACCCCTGCATCTTACCCTCCCATACATTCCCATCAACTCCCCTTTGATGCTTTCTCCACCCACCCACAACAAGGGGCAAGTTACTGTCAATAACACACTGTTGGGATATGGGATCAAACCGGAGCTCTCGGAGAAATCCTGACGTGGTGATGGAGAGAACATGCAAACTCCACTTGGACAACAACCGAGGTCAGGATTGTCCTGGGTCCTGGAGGCAGCGGCCCAATTGGCTGCACCATTGCCCTCACACAGGACGTGAGCTGAGTCCTGTACCAGCTCTGAGAACAAAGCATACAATTCACCCGATATCCTTCATCAGAAACCTTGACAATACTGGACTAAATATTCCCCAAGTGGTGATTGCATGGTGAGGTGTAGGAAGCTGCTGCGAAACTTGTAAAAAGGAAAACATTTGCGAGGGTTATTATGGATCGTGTCTGAGATATTCCCGGAGACTGGGGAGGGTTTAACTTCACACGCTGACAGCTCCTGTCCCAACTGACCTCAGCTGCTGAGCCACTGAATGGTCCGAGATTGTCTATAGGCCGGAGGAGAAACTTAAGAATGATGGGGGAAACAGGAGGAGAACATTTTGCATCTCAAAGCGTCTACCAATGAACCCTGACTGGAACACATTTCCCTAATCTCGGTCCACAGCTCTTGACACCCTTATCCAACAAGTGTCCACCCACCTCGGCAGCCTGGGATCAAAGGAGAGAGTTTCCAGTGACCTGATATCCCACTGATCTCCATCCAGGGACCTGCAGAAGTGAGTCTGCCTGAGATCGCAGCATCACAGAACATTGCAGAGCTGATAGGCTAATGGCCAATCATTCCCTCAACTTCTTCTGGGATTGACCACAATGAGAGAGGCAAACAAGGTTTCTGTTGAAACACCAGCTGCCTGATGCTGTTGGACTTGGTCACTATTAACCCCAGTCTCTGCAAGTGGAGCGAGGGGGAGATGGGGTGGTGCCCGTCCCCGTCCTTGTCAAGTCCATCCTGTGCTAAGTGGCCCCACCCTCCCAGTTTAATGAGAGATACCCAACTCTGGACAGAGGTTGAGTTCCAGTGCAGAGCTGAGGGGGAGTCACGTCATCACTGGTGCTGTCATTGGAGGAGATATCGGAGTCAAGTCCTGTCTGTAGTTTTGGATGGACAGAACTTATCAAACAAAACTATATCAAAGAAGAGCACAGGTCATTTTCCCCTCATTCAGATTGACATCCCGTAACCAGTGACATGATTGGTCCTCAGCAAACTGCTGTTGTTTGGGATCTTGCCATGCAGAGATTGGCTGCCAATTTCCTGCAATGTAGATCCGGTGATGTTCTCAATGTAATTCACAAACTGACTGCCACCCGGTGACGAAACTCTTCCATCTTCACAGCTGTTGGCTGAAGCACGAGTCGGGGTTTAACTGGAGTTTCCAGGGCCCAGTCTGTTTTGTGATTCTGGTAAGCTTCCTGTTTCTCTCTACACACCAGCCATTCCAGACCAGGGTTCTCTCTTGTTGTGTGCTTCACTTTCAGGCCCCTGTGTGTGTCTACATGGTGTGTCTCTATGCCCAGGGTTCACAGACACCAGATATCACTGTGCACTGGAGTCTCTCAGTGTCCAGGGTTGAGAAGGACGAGCTTGGGGGGTGCACTGAAGCTCAGTGCAGACACTGCAAAAGCTCAGTGGGGAAGGACCACAGTCAAGGGTGGTGCCTCTGCTGTGGGGCTGTGTCCAGTGGAACAACCCCTCACAAATCACTCATGGACTGTGAGAAGCATCATGTCCTCTCAATATTAATGTGTCTGACACTCAGCGTGGTCAGCACATTTTATAACTGAAGAAATATCAGTGAACCTGGCCCTCAGGTGTGTGTGAATCGCACCTTTGACCTAGGGGCTGGCCTTTGACCTCCGATCTGTTGCTTTCAGAATCAGAATCAGGTTTATTATCAACTGCATGTATTGTGAAATTTGTTAACTTGGCAGCAGCAGTTTAATGCAATACATGATAGAAGAAGAAGAAAAAAATAGTACTAATAAATAATTAAATCAATTACAGTTTACATATATTGAATTAATTAAAAATCGTGCAAAAACAGAAATAATATTGATGCACCATCAATAACTCTGAGACGTGGGTTAAGATAGGCTTTTATTGGCTGGAAGAAAGCACAAGCAGCAAGTGACCATCACAAAACATCCTGGAGACTGAGGAAGGGTCTGTGCCTCCAATCGCCTTTATACTGGGGTCTGTGGGAGGAGCCACAGGAGCAGTCAGCAGGGGGGCGTGTCCAGACAGGTATATGTAGTTCACCACAAATATATATTAAAAAAGTGAGGTAGTGTTCACGGGTTCAATGTCCATTTAGGTATTGGCTGACAGAGGGGAAGAATCTGTCCCTGTATCACTGAGTGTGCATCTTCAGGCTTCTGTACCTCCTGCTGATGGTAACAGTGAGAGAAGGGCATGGTCTGGGTGCTGGAGGTCCTTAATAATGGACGCGGCCTTTCTGAGACATCTCTCCTTGAAGGTGTCCTGGTTACTCTGCAGGCTAGTGCCCAAGATGGAGCCCACTAAATTTACAACCCTTTCTCCTAACCCTGAGCCATTGCCCCTAACAACTCCAACCCTGTGTTATCCTCAATTCCAGCCACTGACCAACACAAAAGATACACACAGCCTGCACATCCTGGGTGGTTCCCTCCATTATTTGCCCCTCCCCAGACCTTCTCTGAGTCGTGTGTGCACTGGGCCCAGTGATAACGGAATCTTCATGGTTGCTTTCATCCCTTTGAGACGTCGGCACATTTGCAGATTAGATACCACTTTACCCCAAGTGTTGGGACAGTTCGTCAAATGTTTCACACTTTGGAGATGATGAAAGATTTTGATCTAAAAGCAATTCCTGTTGTTGAAGTATGGTATCTCTTTCCACCATCTTCATTGTCCTATTATTTATCTGATTAGGGTGGGCCCAGTCCTTGGGTTTGGTTGTGTCTCTCTGAATAATTAAGAAGAGCAGTGAGGAGGAATAGGCAGGTTGAGGGGCACCGGGTCATTGATTCAGGACAGGGTGGAGGAAAGAAGCAGAGAAGCTGGGGGCCTGCTTCCCAACCTTCTGGCCTGGAATTCCCAGCTCACAGATCCCATTGACTCAGCATAATGGCTGAGGGTGAACAATTCACAGTTAATGCCTCTCCTTGGTTTCCTAGTCATCCCAGTGCATCTGGATTTTGTGAAAAATCCCACCCCCTGGAAGAATGTTGGTTTTCCAAAATGTATGAGTGGAGAGTCTGAGGGGGAGACATGTTGGACAAGCAGAAACAAGAGAAAATCTGCAGATGCTACAAATCCAAGCAATTCACACAAAATGCTGGAGGAACTCAGCAGGTCAGGCAGCATCTATAAAAAAAGTAGCGTCAACGTTTCGGGCCGAGACCCTTTGGCACCGTTCTCCATGTGTTGCTTAGATTTCCAGCATTCGATTACCACACTGCTAAGTCTCTTCCAGGTAGGGCTACCCTGAACAAGTCTAAATCTCCCCAGAGCTGCTGAAATGTCTGAGCCCGAAACACCTTTCCATAGATGCTGCTGGCCCGTTGAGCTCCTCCAGAATTCTGTGGGACAGGGAGAATTTTAGATAAAGAAAGAGAGAGTGTCACGGGTAAAGCCAATAATCATTGAGGAGTAAGTGTGAGTGTCAGTGAGTGAGAATAGAAAGTAGGAGGGGTGAATTCAAAGTGCAATTTGGGAAATCCGTTATGCCTTGCTAATGAAAATCAGCATTTCTCTCACTCTTGTCTCGTTTTTTCCCTCCATCATTCTCTCGCACTCTCTCTCTCACACACTCTTTCTTTCTTGCAATCTCTCCCTCTCTCGCTCTCTCTCCTTCTCTCTCTCCAGGTCAATACAGTCCTTTTATTTTCCGCCCTCTACTTACTGAGACACCATTTCAACTCGTGCAACAAGGAGGTGTCGAAGCTTAAGGAAACCAAGTAAGTGACTTGATGGATGTATATAAGATGATATGAGGCATGGAGTGGACAGCCAGCATCTTCCTCCCAGAGCAACAATGGCTAACACGAGATGGCATTATTTAATGTGATTGGAGGAAAAGTATTGGGTGGAGGGTGGGGTGGAAT
This sequence comes from Hypanus sabinus, assembly GCF_030144855.1. Classification (NCBI taxonomy): domain Eukaryota; kingdom Metazoa; phylum Chordata; class Chondrichthyes; order Myliobatiformes; family Dasyatidae; genus Hypanus; species Hypanus sabinus. The sequence goes on from NW_026781756.1 coordinate 185,567, forward strand.
CTCAGAGGTAAGTTGTTCACACAGAGAGTGGTGAGAGTGTGGAACACATTACCAGGGTGGTGGTAGAGGGGGTTACATTAGGGGCATTAGAAAGACTCTTAGATAGGCACATGAATGAAAGAAAAATGAAGCCCTATGTGGGAGAGAAGGGTTAGCTTAATCTTGGAGTAGGTTAAAAGTTTAGCACAACATCATGGGCTGTAGGGTCTGCACTGTGCCTGTTCTCTGTTCTAGGTCCACTGCGTGTCCATCACTAGCCCAGCCTCTCAGGACCCCGACATGGGGCAGAGTCCTGGCATGGAAGCTGCTGTTGTTCGTGACCTGTAAAAACACAGAGGCACCCCTACTAAGAGCCAACAGCACATGACCCATGTGGCTAGGTCTCAAATATCTGAGGCATCCTTGATGTTACAAAGTAAATATATGCATTTGCATCCTCTTTGGATGATTATAGGGAGGGAACACAAAAGATCTCCTTGCACATACCTCACCTTTCAGAATCAGAATCAGGTTTGTTAGCACTGAAAAACTTTACTATCACTGACATACTAGTGGTCATTTATTAGGCATGTCTATTACATACACCAGCCTATTCTGCTGCTGTAGCTCATCTGCTTCAAGGTTTGATGTGCTGTGTGTTTGAAGAATCTTTGCTGAACATCACTGTTGTAATGCATGGTTATTTGAGTTACAGTTACGTTCCTTTCAGCTTCAACCAGGCTGTTTATTCCCCTCTGACCTCTATCATTAACAAGGTGTTTATGCCCACAGAACTGCCACTCACTGGATTTTTATAAAACAAAATCTGCACTATTCTCTGTAAACTCTAGATACTGTTGTGCATGAAAATCCCAGGATATCAGCAGTTACTGAGATACTCAAGCCACCCCATCTGGCACCAACTGTTATTCTACAGCTAAAGTTACTTACATCAGGATTCTTCCCCATTCTAGTTAACAACGGAAGCACTAGACCATGCCTGCTTGCTTTTATGCATTGAATTGCTGCCATGTGATTGGCTGATTACACAGTTGAAGTCAGAAGTTTCCATACACCTTAGCCAAATACATTTAAACTCAGTTTCTCACAATTCCTGACATTTAAATCTAGAGTACATTTAAGAATGTGGAATGTCAGAATAATACTAGGGAGAATGATTTATTTCAGCTTTTATTTCTTTCATCACTTTCTCAGTAGTTCAGAAGTTTACATACACTTTGTTAGTATTTGGTAGCATTGCCTTTGAATTGTTTAACTTGGGTCAAACATTTTGGGTAGCCTTCCACGAGCTTCTCACATTAAGTTGCTGGAATTTTGTTCCATTCCTCCAGACAGAACTGGTGTAACTGAGTCAGGTTTGTAGGCCTGCTTGCTCGCACATGCTTTTTCTGTTCTGCCCACAAATCTTCTATCGGATTGAGGTCAGAAAATGATGTCAAGTCTGGTTCATCCTTGGGAGCAATTTCCAAACACCTGAAGGTACCACATTCATCTGTACAAATAATAGTACGCAAGTATAAACACCACGAGTCCACACAGCCGTCATACTTCTCAGGAAGGAGATGCATTCTGTCTCCTAGAGATGAAAGTACTTTGTGGTGAAAAATGCAAATCAATCCCAGAACAACAGCAAAGGACCTTGTGAAGATGCTGGAGGAAACAGATAGACAAGTATCCATATCCACAGTAAAACGAGTCCGATATTGACATAACCTGAAAGGCTGCTCAGCAAGGAAGAAGCCACTGCTCCAAAACCGCCATAAAAAAGCCAGACTACAGTTTGTAAGTGCACATGGGGACTTTTTGGAGAAATGTCCTCTGGTCTGATGAAACAAAAATTGAACTGTTTGGCAATAATGACCATCATTATGTTTGGATTAAAATGGGTAAGGCTTGCAAGCTGAAGAACACCATCCCAAACGTGAAGCATGGGGGTGGCAGCATCATGTTGTGGGAGTGCTTTGCTGCAGGAAGGACTGGTGCACTTCACAAAATAGATGGCATCATGAGGAAGGAAAATTGTGTGGATATATTGATGCAACATCTCAAGACATCAGCCAGGAAGTTAAAGCTCGGTCGCAAGTGGGGACTATGACCCCAAGCATATCTCCAAAGTTGTAGCAAAATTGCTTAAGGACAACAAAGTCAAGGTATTGGAGTGGCCATCACAAATCCCTGACCTCAATCCGATAGAAGATTTGTGGGCAGAACAGAAAAAGCATGTGCGAGCAAGGAAGCCTACAAACCTGACTCAGTTACACCAGTTCTGTCTGGAGGAATGGAACAAAATTCCAGCAACTTATTGTGAAAAGCTTGTGGAAGGCTACCCAAAATGTTTGACCCAAGTTAAACAATTCAAAGGCAATGCTACCAAATACTAGCAAAGTGTAAGTAAACTTCTGACCCACTGGGAAAGTGATGAAAGAAATAAAAGCTGAAATGAATCATTCTCTCTGCTATTATTCTGACATTCCACATTCCTAGACTAAAGTAGTGGTCCCAATTGACCTAAGACAGGGAATGTTTTCTAGGATCAAATGTCAGGAATTGTGAAAAATTGAGTTTAAGTGTATTTAGCTAAGGTGTATGTAAACTTCTGACTTCAACTGTATACTTGAATTAATGAACAGGTTCACAGATGTGCCTAATTAAGTGACTACTGGGTGTATACCATGATATCTGTTGTTTTGTTACAGCAAATTGACTTTATCTTTTATATTAGAATTATATTGTTTTACATTTGATCCCTGGTGAGTAAGTGGGTTGACAATTAGCAGTTTCCCAGGAAGGGCTTCTGTCCATGGTACTGATCTCTGCCAATGGTGACACTGGAAGTGGGGAGCTAGTCAGCCAGAGTTCAGATCATTGGCCAGAGATTGCATGTGGAAATCTTCTTGTGTACATGCCATGTGAGAACAGTGTCAGGACTGGCATAGTTGCTGCCACTTAACTCTCAAACCCAATGACCAGGAATGGATGCAAAGACAATGTAAAATTGATGATACCAACAGAAGATGGGATAGCATTAAGGTCTCACTCAGAAGGCACTTCAATAATCTGAGCATGACCTAGCAGAGCCAACATTGTATCATGAAGGGAAACTCATGTTTCCTATCGACAATCTAATAATAAATAAGGTTGAGAAGGAGGAATCATTGGGTTTTCAGAAGG